>NW_003298840.1:85227-148019 GCF_000151645.1 Tuber melanosporum | reverse complement strand
GATAGAAGACAAAGGTCTTGTACTATCGGAAACGTAGGTAGCGGCCTAGAGCTATCGTAAGACGAAGAAAGAAGAAGACAGAAAGAGAAGTATCGTTCCCCTTTGCCAAGAACTAACTATCCAGAGAGGGATCGTTACAGATGGTCTGTCATGGTCGCTGAGGGCGAGAACAGATCTGTACCAAAGAGCAGTATGGGTGCGTGGAGGGAGGACGCTAGCGTGTGGCAGAGGAAGGGGGCGAGCCACTTGCCAGGACCCGATAGCCTTTTGAGCATGGAGCGGGCAGCTTGAGCAACTACAAGACGTTGCAAGAATTGGGTATTGGTAGCCCTCGGAGGGAACAAGAGGGAGGCTAAAACCAGTGGCTGAGCTACTAGACCACCCGTGATGGGGGAAAAAGGAGTGCATTAATAACGATGGGGCGATTGAAAGTGAGGTCCCTTTGTCTGGTCACCCTCCAATGCATGAGTTCGGTTTTAGGTACAGAGAAGGAGACCCCAAGACGCCTGCCCTTTTGAGTCAACATTTTAACTGGGTGTTGGAGGCGCTGGACATTCCTCCTGTAGGAGCTGGAGGCAACAGTCACCACGAGGTCGTCCACATAGGACAGGGTCAAGCCACGCGGTACCAGAAGGTTGAGGGACAAGAAATAGATGACAAACAGAAGAGGTGATATTGGTGAACCTTGTAGGGTGTCAACCTGAACTGGTTTGAAAACCTTGGGCGATCCCTGGAAGACATGACGGCACTGCCTTCCTGTCAAGAAGGACCTAACCCAGCAGCAGAGGTATGGAGGTATGCCCTTTAATCGCAGCATATGGAAGAGGTCGTTCGGGGAGACATTGTCAAATGCTCCCTTGATATCAAGGAACAAGGTGGACGAAACAAGCTGGGGACGTTGTAGCGTTTGAACTTCGTGAGCCAGGGTCGGGCAGGCATCGAAGGGTCTAAGCCCCGCAAGGGAGCTGAATTGATGGGGGTGGAGCAGGCCAAGCGATCTAGCCAGGGGTGAGAGGCGGTTTGCGAGTATCCTCTCCAGTATCTTGGAGACCATTTCAAGGAGGATAATTATTCGGAAAGAAGCTGGGGTGTCGTAAGAGGGCTTGCCTGGTTTGTCTAGCACTACGCCATTCGCCATCTTAAGTGACGAAGGGTGGAAACTGAACGTGACCAGTGGAGAGAGAAGTTCAACCAGCAGAGAGGGATGGGATATATTAACCTTTTTCCTGACATAGTATAGAAAAAGCTTGGGACCAGGGGCTGAGGAGGACGAGGATTTGCAGAGAGCCGCTGCTATCTCTTCCTCCACCCGGGGGGGTGCATCTTTGAAGGGCCTGAGAATAGGCGGGCAGAACGCGGGGGGCTCAGGAGGGAAGAAGTGAGAAAGCGTGGTGTCGTTCAGCTCCATGGGTGAGGTTGCCTGTGGAAGGGACAGGAAACATTCTGGGGTTTTTCCGAAGGCGAACCTCTTGGCCGTCCACACACTTTGGGGGGTACCACTCTCAGAGAAATGTGACCAGTGCTCGTTCTTAGCCTTCTTGATAGCCTTGAAATAGGCATTTTTAGCCAACCGAGTAGAGGCCCGAGTGTCATTCGAAGGAGATGCATGGGCCTCTCTGGTACAAGAATGGTAAACTTTCCTCAAGTCAGACAAGGTGTCAGACCTGCCCAAGCTTTGATCTTGTGGAGGGCTTATTCATTGGTGTATGTATGGCCAGTACTAACATTATCCTGCCTAGGTTGATAGTGAGCCACGTACTAAGTGGTTGCTGGGTCGGAGGGGATGGGTGTGGTGGAATCGTGAGGGAGCCGAGGACTTCCAGGACCTTGGTCTGGTCGCTAATCTTCCAATGAGGTGTAAGCTGAGGGAGGTAGAGAAGTGGAGACGTCAACGTTATAGATATCGGGACATGGTCCGACCCGGTAGACTGGAGAGACGCATCCCTTGTTTCCACGAAATGTGCGAGGTGCTAGTTAGCGAATGCCAAATCAAGCACAGATGGCGCATGGTCTTGGCCTAATGAGAATTGAGTAAAAGCTCCGTGAGTATTCAGGAGGGAGAAGCATCTTTCTAGCGATTGTTCTGCATATGGGGTGGATGTTCGGATTTCCCCTTTCTGTAGAGGCCGGTCGTGATCCCATTAGGGGTAGTGGATAATGAAATCACGCACCACGAGTGTGAGGAAGTCGAGAACATAGTAAGCATCCTCTGGGGAAACAGAGCGGTAGAGTGATGAGGTTGTCCAAATGGAATAATGATTAACCAGACGAAACCTCTCATGAAAGGAGTTAAACAAACCAGACGGGATGTAGACATCTACTGCCATCATGGCAGGGTTGTCAAAAAACACAGGAACTAAAGAAGCAACATCAAAAATGGAGCATAGTGCAAACACTGCTACTTATGGCTTCTCCCTTAGAGCCCTCAGGGGAGAAAAGGACTTGAAGCCAGCGAACTGTGGGAGTTTTCCACGAAAAAAGGGAGGTGTACAGTACTGGAGGTCCTTTTTTGTTTTTTTGTATTTTTTTTATAATCATGTATTCGTTGTTTGGGTACAAGAACTCGCATGCAGCAGTAGCTATAGCGGAAACAAAACCTTAATACCAAAACTTACAAAAATAAAGGAAACCAAACTAGTGCCTCCAATAAGTGCGAACAACCCATATCACAAGGCGCATAAACTACTAGCTATAAAGGGAAACATTCAAACTAAACAAAAAGAAATCCTACAAACAAAGAAACCAAAAAAGTGTATATTCATTCCATGGCTTAGGCCGAGGATGAGGAGCTGAGTGAGGAAGTAGGACTCGAGATGGGAAGTGCCCCAGACAGGGGAATCTTTGAGTGCAGGCATTTCCGGGTGGAAGCTGATCGAAGTGGCGGAGATGTAGGCGGATAAGCCGTGAAGCAGTTCCGGCAATGTCCAGTTGGGTTCCGCTTCGTCCTCGCACTCGACTCCCAGGAGTCGAGTGTCTCTGGCTCTGTCATGCGAGGGGCATTCAAGAATGGCGTGATGGAAAGACTCAGGCTCCTCCTTACAGTAGGGGCACATGTCATCGGTATCTGGGTCTCTCCAGGAGCGGTGGCCGGCCAGGTAGCTCTTTCCAGATCTCATCTAGTGGATTCTGCCCGCTATGAATTTCCTCAAGCCCATGAAGGGTTGGGGTGACAGAGTGGGCGAGTAGACATATCAGGGTGGTGGTGGGTACTGTTTGGTCCATACATTTAGGAGGAACAGACGACAGCCTTTCTTGAGGGCTGGGAAAGGAGGGATGCCAGGGGCTGCAGGGGGCCGTGGCTTAAGTAGCAGGACAGGTGATGCTGGTAGGACCGTAGAAAGATGACCGACAAGCTTGCCCATATGGTAGGCTATTGCATCAAGTGGGAGATGCCTCCTTGCTGCAGGGGATGGGTTGGGGGTTTTCCAATTCAGGGGCCTGTAGCCCAGCGTTCGCCCAACTGTCAAGGCACGGTGGTCTTCCGGAGAGCAGTAACAAGAGGTAGTAGGGAAGGAACAGTGCAGCCGCGCAGTGGCTGGATTTCTTTCCAGGGGGAGGCACACCATCCTCAGCGCCGCCAGGCGCTGAAGTTGTTCAATAAGGTATTGAACTGGGGGAAGGGCCGACTTGAAGGAGAGAATACCGGTAGGAGAGTCTGAGAAGTAGTTTGTGACCTATCTCTGAACCTGTCTCCAAAAGACAGCAAGCCGGTTATTCGTGGTCGCAGAGGGTAAGAAGAGATCTGCACCGAAGGGGAGTGTGGGTACGAGGAGGGAGGACTCTGACGTGTAGCAGAGGAAGGGTGCGAGCCCTTTACCGGGACCTGACAGCCTCTTAAGCATGGAGAAAGCACCATGGGTAAGTGCCAAACGTTTCGAGAACTGGATACTGGTAGCCCACTGGAGAGAACAAGAGGCCGGCTCAAACCAGTGTCCAAGCTAACTGACCACCACGGAGGGGCGAAAAAGGAGTCAATCAATGATGATTGGGAGAGTGGATGCGAGGTCCCTTTGTCTGGGCATCCTCCAGTGTAGGAGTTCAGTTTTAGGTACAGAGAAGGAGACCCCAAGATGCCTACCCCTTTGAGTCAACATCTTGACTAGATGTTTGAGGCGTTGGATATTGCTTCTGTAGGAGTTGAAGGCAACAGTCACCGCGAAGTCATCCACATGGGACTGGATTAACCCAAGTGGTACCGGGAAGTGGAGGGACGAGACATAGATGACAAAGAGAAGAGGTGATATTGGCGACCCTTGTGGGGTGCCAACCTGAACCGGTTTGAAGCCCCAGGGCAATCCCTGGAAAACGAGACATCATTGCCTCCCTGTCAAGAAGGACCTAATCCAGGAGCAGAGGTATGGAGGTATGCCCTTTGAACGCAGCATATGGAAAACGTCATTCGGGGAGACATTGTTAAAGCCTCCCTTGAGATCAAAGTACAAGGTAGACGCAACCAACTAGGGCCATTGAAGCATTTGAACTTGGTGGGCCAGAGTCGCACAGGCATCGAAAGTGCTAAGCCCCGGAAAGCAGCCACATTGATGGGGGTGGAGCAGGCCCATCGACCTAGCCAAGGGTGAGAGGCGATTTGCGATTATCCTCTCCATGATCTTGGAGACCGTTTCAAGGAGGACAATTATTCTGAAGGAAGCTAGTATGTCGTAGGATGGCTTGCCTGATTTGTCCAGGACCACACCATTCACCATCTTGAGTGATACCGGGTGGAAACCGCATGAGATCAGCGGAAAGAGTAGCTCAACCAGCAGAGAGGGAGGAGATATATTAACCTTCTTCTAAAGGAAGTATGGAAAAAGGTCGGGACCAGTGGCTGAGGAAGATGAGGACTTGCTGAGTGCCGTGGCTATCTCTTCTGCCAGTAGGGAGGGTACATCTTTAAAGCCTCTGAGAATCGGAAGGCAGAACGCGGGGGGCCTAGGAGGGAAGAAGTGGGAAAGCAGAGTGTGTGTACTAGAGGTCCTTTTTTATTTTTTTTTATTTTTTTTATAATCATGTATTTATTGTTTAGGTACAAGAACTCGCATGTTGCGGTAGCTATAGTGTAAACAAATCCTTAATTCCAAAGTAAACAAAAACAAAGGAAACCAAACTATTGCCTCCAATAAGTGCAAACAACCCATATCGCAAAGCGCATAAACAGCTAACTATAAAGGGAAACTTTCAAACTAAGTATAACGAAATCCTACAAGCAAGGAAAAGAAAAAAGTATGTTTTCATCAACGACTTAGGTCGAGGGCGAGGAACCAAGCGAGGAAGTAGGGCTCTCAACTGGTCAGGCCCTGGAGGGAGTGTATCTAATTGCAGGCATGTCCAGGGGGATGCTAGCAGAGAGGTGGTGGCTATGTAGGCGGATAGGCTGTGAAGCAGTTCAGGCGATGTGCAGATGGATTCCCCTTGGTCAAGGCGCTCGGCCCCCGGGAGGTGGGTGTCTCTGGCTCTTTTATGCAACGGGCATTCAAGAATGGCGTGGTGGAAGCACTCAGGCTCCTCCTCACAGTAGGGGCACGTGTCGAGGGCATCCAGGTCTCTCCATGAGTGGTGGCCGGCCTGGTAGCTCTTTCCTGACCTCATCTGGTGCAGCCTGCCCGCTATGAATTTCCCGAAGCCTATGAATGGGTGAGGCGACAGAGTGGGCAAGTAGATGTATTGGGGTAGAGGGGGGTATTGTTTGGTCCAAGTATTTAGGAGGAACTGGCAACAGCCTTTCTTGAGGGCTGGAAAAGGAAGGTTGCCAGAGGCTGCAGGGGGCAAGGGCTCAGGGAGGAGGGCAGGCAAGGCTGGTGGGACCCAAGAAAGATGACTGACAAGCTTGCTCACTTGGTGGACTATTGCATCAAGTGGGAGATGCCTCCGTACTGGAGGAGATGGGTCATGGGTTTTCCAATTCAGGCGCCTGTAGCCCGGCGTAAGCCCCACCATCAAGACGCAGTGGTCCTCTGGGAAGTAGTAGCAAGAGGTTGTAGGGAAGGAGTAGTTCAGCCGTGCAGTTGCCGGGTTTCTTTCCGGAGGGAGGCACACCATCCTCAGTGCCGCCAGGCACTGGTGGTGTTCAATGAGGCATTGTATCGGGGGAAGGGCCAACTCACAGGGGAGGATGCCTGTAGGGGTCTCGGAGAAGCCATTGGTGACCCAACGCTGAACCTGTCTCCAGAAGAGAGCAAGTCAGTTGGTCATTATTGCAGAGGGTGAGAAGAGATCTGCTCTAAAGAGGAGTATGGGGGAGAGGAGGGAGGACACTAGCCTGTGGAAGAGGAAGGGTGCGAGCCCCTTACCAGGACCCGATAGCCTCTTAGGCATGGAGAAGGCACCGTGGACAAGTGCCAGATGTTGCGAGAAGTGAGTGTTGGTAGCCCACCGGAGAGAACAAGAGGCCGTCTCAAACCAGTGGCTGAGCCAACGGACCATCCCGGAGGGGTTGAACAGGAGCCCATCAATAACGATTGAGAGAGTGGAAGTGAGGTCCCTTTATCTCAGCGTCCTCCAGTGTATGAGTTCAGTTTTGGGTACACAGAAGGAGACCCAAGATACCAACCCCTTTGAGTCAACATCTTGACTATATGTTGGAGGCACTGGACATTCCATCTCTAGGAATTGGAGGCAACAGTCACTGCGATGTTGTCTGCATAAGACAGGATTAACCCACGCCGTACCGAAATGTGGAGGGATGAGACATAGATAATAAACAAAAGAGTTGATATTGGCGAGCCTTGCAGAGTGCCAACCTGAACAGGTTTGAAAACGCTGGGTGATCCCTGGAAAACGAGACGGCATTGCCTTCCTGTCAGGAAGGACGTAACCTACGAGCAGAGGTATGGAGGTATGCTCTTGGAACATAGCATATGGAAGAGTTCATTTGGGGAGACGTTATCAAAGCCTCCCTTGAGATCAAAGAATAAGGTGGACACAACCCACTGGAGCCGTTGCAGTGTTTGAACTTCATAAGCCCGAGTCGTACAGGCATCGAAGGTGATGAGCCCCGAAAGGGAGCCGCATTGATAGGGGTATAGCAGGCCGAACGACCTGGCCAAGGGTGAGAGGCAATTTGAGATTATCCTCTCCATGATCTTGGAGACCGTCTCAAGGAGGACAATTATTCTGAAGGAAGCTGGTGTGTTGTAGGAGGGTTTGCCTGGTTTGTCTAGGACCACGCAGTTTGCCATCTTTAGCAATGCTGGGCAGAGTCCGAAACACACTAGCGTAGAGAGTAGCTCAACTAGAAGAGAGGGACGGGCTATATTAACCTGCTGCCACACTGAGTATGGAAAAAGGTCGGGACCAGGGGCCGAGGAGGATGAGGACTTTCTGAGTGCTGTGGCTATCTCTTCCGCCAGTAAGGGGGGTGCATCTTTGAAGGCCCTGAGAATAGGCGGGCAGAGCGTGTACTGGAGGTCACTTTTTTATTTTTTTATATAATCTTATTTATTTATCCGTTTTAACTAAAGTAAGGCTGTGGGTCATATCAGCTCTCGCCATGTAGACCCGCACCTCCTCCCTGCCTTCTTCTCAGGCAGCCAGAAGAAAAACCGTGACCCTAGGAAGGCACACACCAGCAGCCAGGTGCCCACTCCTAAGATCCCATGACTTGAACGCGGAGGAGTCTCGCCTAGAGCTACCAACACCCAACCAGTCCTCAGTTTAAAAGCTCCCCCGCAGGTCTCCTCTACGGCTATCTATAATCGGTAAAGACAGAAAGCCCAGAAACCCATCATTCAAAGCAAGGAAAAACCCCGATCCTGACAGGACACCCCTCACCGAACCGAAGAAAGCCCAAACCAGAGTAACCCCAAACTAAAGGCCGAAACCAATCCCTCACCTACAACAACCAAATACCAACCCACCATGTACCCCTCACTTGGTACAAACCAATAGCCAGGCCTTGGCCGTGAAGTCGAAAAAGACGAAATGTGCGCCGTATAGGTGACCTAAATGTATGTCTTGGGCATATAGTCCATGGCCGCAAGCAGGAGAAATCGAAAGGAAAGAGTACCCGCTGTAAGCAGGTGGTATTGGTAGAACGAGTGCCCCGTGCCGTCCGTCCGGAAGGGCTGAAGGGGCTGCTCGAAGTAGCGAAAGAGGAAGAGGTAGTAGGGTACCAGCCGAGAGTAGTAGGGTACCAGCCAATACAACAGAAGAGAAAAAGGGAGGAAGGGCCAAAGGCCCCACTGCTGACCTAACCAAAATCAAAACCCATTGCCATATTACCATGTCTCTTATGTTGTCCCTTGTTCTCCGAGAGAGAGCGTCACTTAGTGGAAGGGATCCCACCGGCGGTAGGAAGGTGGAAGGGCCAGGTAAGGAAGGTAACCAAACTTGAACCGAGCAACTAGGAGGGTATGGTCAAATCTCCCTGCGAGCCCGGCCCCGAAGTTACTAACCAATGCGTTCCCCAACAGGGATCGAGCAAGTGGGGAGAAGGACTTCCACCACTGCCAGTGCCGTCTGGAAATGAAGAGAGGAAGCCAACCATGCCAAAGCTAAGCGAGCCCCTATTAGCAAGACAGGACAACTGGGCAAGCTCAGATAACTCCCCCATCAAGCAGACAAGAGACAAGCAAGGCCAAAGCGGGAGAGGATGGAAGAGTTAACTGTGCCACTAGGCAGGAACCATCGAGGAGGCAGAGGAGAGTGGGAGGGGCCCATGATAGTTGACGTAGTGTTGCCAAACTATGTTGGAGGAAAATAAAAGCGACCGAGTATGTGTACTGGAGGTCTTTTTTTTATTTATTTTTATAATCATCTTTTCATTATTTATGTACAAGAACTTGCATGCAGCGGTAGCTATGGCGAAAACAAAACCTTACTCCCAAATCAAACCAAAATAAAAGAAACCAAACCTGCGCCTCCAACAAGCGCGAACAACCCATATCGCAAAACGCATAATCAGCCAACTATAAAGGGAAACACTCAAACTAAGACATAGAGAAAAATCCTACAAGCAAGGAAACAAATCAAGTAAACTTCCCCGTTCCGCGGTTCAATCCGAGGGCGAGGGTGTGAGAGGGGAGGTGGGACTCCCGGCGAGTCGGACTCTGGAGTAGGTATCGCTGAATAAAGGCATGAGCAGGGGGAAGGCAACCGAAGTCGCGAAAATGTAGGCAGACAGGCCATAAAGCAGTTCTGGAGATGTCCAAATGGGTTCCCCTTCATCCAGGCACTCGACCCCGGGGAGGTGGGCGTCTCTGGCTCTACTGTGGGAGGGGCAGTGGAGAATGACGTGGTGGAAAGACTCGGTCCCTTCCTTGCAGTGTGGACCCGTGTCGGGGGCATGCACATCTCTCCAGGAACGGTGGGCGGCCAGATAGCTTTTTCCTGACTTCATTTAGTGGATTCTGCCTGCTATGAAATTATCCAATCCTATGAAGGGGTGGGGCAACAACGAGGGCGTATAAGCATATCGGGGTGGTGGCGGGTACTGTTTGGTCTAGACATTCAGGAGGAATTGATGGCAACCTTTCTTGAGGACATGGAACAGAGTGACGCCAGGGTCCACGGGGGGCAGGAGCTCAGGGAGGAGGGCAGGCAATGCTGGAGGTACACAAGAGAGATGACCAACAAGCTTGCTCACATGGTGCGCTATTGCGTCAAGTGGGAGATTCCTCCATACCGGAGGTGACGGCTCATGTATTTTCAAATTTAGGGGCGTGTAGCTGGGCGTAAGCCCCACTGTCAGGGCACGGTAGTCCTCAGGGGATCGGTAACTAGAGGTCGCAGGGAATAAGCAGAGCAATTGTGTTATAGCCGGATTTCTTTCTGGGGGGAGGCAGACTATCCTCAGTGCCACCAGGCACTGACGGCGTTCAATAAGGCATTGTATAGCTGGAAGGGCCGACTCGCAGGGGAGGATGCCGGTAGGTGTCTCTGAGAAACAGTTGGTGACCCATCGCTGGACCTGTCTCCAAAAGACAGCAAGACTGTCTGTCATGGTAGATGAGGGTGAGAACAGGTCTGCACCAAAGAGGAGTATAGGTATGAGGAAGGAGGACACTAGCCTGTGGCAAAGGAAGCAGGCGAGTCCCTTTTGGGACCCTATAGCCTCTTGAGTATTGAGAAGGTACCTTGGGCATGCGCAAGACGTTTCGAGAGGTCGGTGTTGGTAGCCTACTGGAGGGAGCAAGAGGCAGGCTCAAACCAATAGCCGAGCCAACAGACCACCCCTGAGCGGTGGAAAAAGAGTCCATCAATAACGATGGGGAGATTGGAAGCGAGGTTCCTTTACCTGAGTGTCCTCCAGTGCATGAGTTCAGTTTTGGGTACAGAGAAGGAAACCCCAAGATGCCTGCCATTTTGAGTCAACATCTTAACTAGATGCTGGAGGCGTTGGACATTCCTCCTGTAGGAGCTGGAGGCCACAGTTACCATGAAGTCGTCCACATAGGATAGGATCAACCCACATGGTACTGGAAAGTGGAGGGATGAGATATAGATGACAAACAGAAGAGGTGATATTGGTGAACCTTGTGTACTGGAGGTCCTTTTTTTTCTTTTTTTTTTTTATAATCATGTATTCATTGTTTAAGTACAAGACCTCACATGCAGCGGTAGCTATGGCATAAACAAAACCTTAATCCCAAAACAACAAAAAATAAAAGAAACCAAACTAGTGCCTCCAATAAGGGCAAACAACCCATATCGCAAAGCGCATGAACAGCTAACTATAAAGGGAAACACTCAAACTAAACATAAGGAACTCCTACACACAAGGAAACTAACGGGAAATATTTCCGCCAACAGGTTAGGCCGAGGGAGAGGGAACAAGTCAGGAGATGGGGCTCTCATCTGATCGGGCCCGTGAGGGGAGGTATCTAAGCGCAGGCATGTCCAGAGGGAAGCCAACTGAGGTGGCAGTAATGTAGGCTGATAGGCTGTGAAGTAATTCCGGCGATGTCCAGATGGGTACCCCTTCATCAAGGCACTGGAGCCCCGAGAGGTTTGTGTCCCTGGCTCTTTTATGGGAGGGGCATACAAGAATGGCGCGGTGGAATGATTGGGGCTCCTCCTCACAGTAAGGGCATGCGTGGTGAGCATCCGGGTCTCTCCATAAGCAGTGGCCGGCCAGGTAGCTTTTATCTGACCTCATCTGGTGGATCCTGCCCGCTATGAATTTTCCCAATCCCATGAAGGGGTGGGGCGACAGAGAGGGCGAGTAGATGTATCGAGGTGGAGGTGGGTATTTTTTGGTCCAAGTGTTTAGGAGGAACTGGCGACATCCCTTCTTAAGGGCTGGGAAAGGAGGGTTGCCTATGGTCTCCGGGGGTAATGGTTCAGGGAGGGCGGACGACCCTGGTGGGACCCGGGAAAGATGACCAAGAAGCTGGCCCACTCAGTGGGCTATTGCCTCAAGTGGGAGATGCCTTCGTACCGGAGGTGATAGCTCAGGGGTCTTCCAATTCAGGGGCCTGTAGCCCGGCGTAAGCCCCACCGTTAAGACTCGGTAGTCCTCTAGGGAGCGATAGAGTGAGGTCGTAGGCAAGGAGCAGTGCAGCCGTGCACATACTGGGTTTCTTTCCGGTCGGAGGCACACCATCCTCAGCACCGCGAGGCACTGATGGTGTTCAATGAGGCATTGTAGCGGGGGGAGGGCCTCCTCACAGGTGAGGATAGCGGTAGTGGTTTTGGAAAAGCAGTTGGTGACCCATCGCTGAACCTGTGTCTAAAAGATAGCAAGCCGGTAGGTCCTTGTCGCAGAGGGTGAGAAGAGATGTGCTCCAATGAGGAGTATGGGTGCAACGAGGGAGGATGCTAGCCTGTGGCAGAGGAAGGGGGTGAGCCCCGTCTCGGGACCCGAAAGCCGCTTAAGCATGGAGAAGGCACTTGGGGCAAGTGCCAAACGTTTCAAGTAGTGGGTGTTGGTAGCCTACTGTAGGGAACAAGAGGCTGGCTCGAACCAGTGGCCGAGCCAACGGACCACCCGCGAGGGGCGGAACAGGAGATCATCGATACCTAGAGGGAGAGTGGATGCGAGGTCCCTTTGTCTGGGCGTCCTCCAGTGCATGAGTTCAGTTTTGGGTACGGAGCAGGAGACTCCAAGATGCCTGCCCCTTTGAGTCAACATCTTGACTAGGTGTTGGAGGCGTTGAACATTCCTCCTGTAGGAGTTGTAGGCAACAGTTACCACGAGGTCCTCCATATAGGACAGGATTAACCCACGCGGCACCGGGAAATGGAGGGACGAGACATAGATGACAAAAAGAAGAGCAGATATTGCCGAGCCTTGCAGTGTGCCAACCTGAACAGGTTTGAACACTGTGGGCAATCCCTGAAAAATGAGACGGCATTGCCTTCCTGTCAGGAAGGACCTAACCTACCAGCAGAGGTATGGAGGTATGCTCTTTGAACACAGCATATGGAAGAGGTCGTTCGGGGAGACATTGTCAAAGCCTCCCTTGATATCAAGGAACAAGGTGGACACAACCAACTGGGGCCATTGCAGTGTTTGAACTTTGTGGGCAAGAGTCCTGCAGGCATCGAAGGTGCTAAGCCCAGGAAGGGAGCCGCATTGATGGGGTTGTAGCTGGCCCAATGACCTAGCCAAGTGTGAGAGACGATTTGCGATTATCCTCCCCATGATCTTGGAGACGGTTTCAAGGAGGACAATAATCCTGAAGGAAGCAGGTGTGTCGTAGGAGGGTTTGCCTGGTTTGTCTAGGACCACTCCATTCGCCATCTTAAGTGACTCTGGGTGGAACCCAAAACAGACTAGCGGAGTGAGTAGCTCAACTAGGCGAGAGGGACGTGCTATATTAACCTTCTTCCAAACTGTAATGTGTTCGCAAGGTGCGAATCACGTTATCGGTAAGTAATACGATAGTTGGCAGGTGGCCTGCTCTTCTGGAGAGGAGGCGAGAGCTGGGAACTAAAGGAGGCTTCGAGGGTGTACTGAGAAACAAAGAAGTAACCATTCAACCAAGTATGTTGAAATACTGTCTGTCGAAGTCGGCCTTTTCTATCATAGAAACAGGCGGTCTTTAAATACACAAATCTGCTCATGTCTAGCATGAACGAAACTAATCAAAGGTATCAATTGATACTCTTTGGTAAAACTCCTTAAGTATCAAAGTGATACTTAAAACAAAACATAAAACAAAACCAAGTATCAAACGATACTTAAAACAAACCAAGTATCAAAGCGATACTTAAAACAAAACATAAAACAAAACCAATAACCAAGTACCGGTACCGGTTACACAAACTGAGTATGGAAAAAGGTCGGGACCAGGAGCCGAAGAGGATGAGGACTTGCTGAGTGCTGCTGCTACCTCTTCCGCCAGTAGGGGGTGTGTATCTTTGAAGGCCCTAATGATAGGCAGGCAGAACACGGGAGGCCTAGGGGGAAAGAAGTGGGAAAGCAGGGCATCGTTCAGCTCCATGGATGACGTCGCCTGTGGGAGGGATGGGAAGCGCTCTGGGAGTCTCCCGAAGGCGAATCTTTTGGCAGTCCAGAAGTTTTGGAGGGTAGCACTCTCAAGCGACCGTGACCAGTACTCTTTCTTAGCCTTCTTAATAGCCTTGAAATAGGCATTTTTGGCCAGGCGAGCAGAGGCTTGAGTGTTAACTGAACAGGATGTACAGACCTCTCGGGCTTGGGAATGGTGGACATTCCTCAAGTCAGACAAAGTGTCGGACCACCAAGGTTTTGACCTTGTGGAGGGTTTTTTCATTGGCGTATATCTGGCAAGAATTAATGGTATCCTGCCAAGATTGATATCGAGCCACGTGTTGAGTGGCTGCTGAGTTGGGAGGGGTGGAGGGGGCGGAATCGTGCTGGAGCCCAGGTCCTCCATGACCTTGGTCCATTCGGTAGCCTTCCAGTACTGAGTGAGCTGGGGGGGGGAGAGAAGTGCAGATGGCAGTGTTATGGATATCGGGACGTGGTCCGACCCGGTAGACTGGAGATACGTGTCCCATGTTTCCACAATGGGTGCGAGATACTGGTTGGTGAAGGCCAGGTCAAGTACTGATAGCACATGATCTTAGTCTAGTGAGAAACGAGTAAACACTCCGGGAGTATTCAAGAGGGAGAAACATCTTTCTTGCGATATTTCAGCATATGGAGCGGAGGTACGGATCTCCCCTTTCCTAAGAGGCCGGTCAGGATCCCATTGTGGGTGCTGTATATTAAAATCTCCTACCACGAGGGTTGTAAAATCGAGATCAGGGTAAGCTTCCTCTGGGGAAACAGAGCAGTAGAGCGATGAAGTCGTCCAAAGGGAGTAAAGGTTGACCAAACGAAACTTCTTGTGGGAGGAGTCAAACAAGCCTGACGGGGTATAGACATCTACTGCCATGAGGGCAGGGTTGTCAAAAAACACTGGAACTAAAGAAACAACATCAAAAAAGGAACGAAGTGTAAACACCGCCACCCTTGGCTTCTCCCCGAGCGCCATTGGGGGGTAGAAGGACTTGAAGCCAGTGAACCGTAGGAGCTTTCCACGAAAAAAGGGAGGGTCTTGAAGAGCCACAAGCACAAGAGGGGAGGGCAAAGCAACTAAAGTATTAAAGAGTAAGAGAAACACATTTCAGCTACCCATGCAGTTGTGTTGAACAAGGGAAAAAGAGCTAGTGCTCTGCGGAGGAGTAGTAGAATCTGGGAAAGGAGGGGGAGTAGAGCGGTTGTCACGCATTAAGGGGACGAACCCGCTGGTAGTTTAGGGACTGGAGTGGGAGTGATGTCTCCTGGATATGGGAGGGGTCAGTTCCTTGGGTGCGGGATGGGGTGCTAGGGACGGGGAAGATGCTACCAGGTCTTCTAAAGAGGGTCGAGAAAGGGAGGCTGGTGGGGGCTCTAGTGGCGAGACCACATTCCAGGTCCACGGAAGGAGCACGGCTCTGGGGCCGAGGCGGTCTGGTTGAAGTACCCTCTCCTCCATCGTCCTGCGTATCCATTTCTTCTTCCCCGGAGGGAGGGGACTCGGAGGAGGGCAGGGGAGGGGGCTTTGGTTATTCGGTACACGCTTGATCGAAGGCAGGGTGGGCGGAGTAACAGTTGGTGCAGAAGAGGACAGAGGTGGGGCAGCAGGAGACCACAGGTTCGAGGTTGCCACCTTTGGGGCATGTCGGGTTTTGGCAGCGGTGAGTCACCTTTGTATGGCTGAGGGCGCATATTGGGCAGACTGGGTGGTCTTTTTTGCATCTGGGTGCTTGGTGGCCATAGCCCCAGCAGTTCTTGCATTGAGTGAATTTGTTTGCGGAGAACGCTCTTTCATTGCGGCAGTGTGAGGCATAGAGGAGGGTCCTGCCCACGATCTTGTCCACATCCGTGGATGCAACCATAACGATGCATGAGGTGTTTGCCTGGGAGAGGCGAATCTCCTCGTCTTGAACGAGGAACCGTGCTGAGAGGATTCGTACTTCCTTGACATTCAGAATAGTTTCCCTTTGAGTCCCTAACAGGGCCTCTGGATCATCAGGAAGGAAGGAAATGGGAAGGGAGTGAACCGCTCGCTACACCTCATTGGGTGCAGGGCGAAAGCAGAGGTAGGGGTTGTCGCCCACATGTGTACTAGAGGTCCTTTTCTTTTTTTTTTTTTTAAAAAAATCATTTAGTTACTTGTTTAAGGTACAAGAACATCGCATCCAGTGCTAGCTATGGCGTTAAGAAAACCCCTCCACCCCAGACCAAGAGAAAACCCGTACACCCAAGACCCTCTGGTGTGGGCCCAACCACACACACTCCAAGGGCGACCAGCTCGAGTACCCAGCCCACAGGCCTCACGACTTGAACGCGAAAGGGTCTCGCCTAGAAGCCAACCAAAAGCCCAAGAAGATTCCTTGCCTGAAAGAAAATCCCACCCACTAACTACACGTAGCCAACAGGAAGCAAACCAAACAAGCTAGGCAGGAAAGCATAAGGAAAAACTCCGTCCCGTAAACTACAAGACCCATAGGGCCATAAATGAAAATAACCACTGCCCACCGTACCACCAGATTTGCCTTTATTTAAAGAACCGCCCCCGAAGTGGGCGGCCAGCGACGAGTCCTAAGGCTGAGCGCCCCCAACCAGCTAGGCCACAGATGTAGTACAATACTATGGCCCGCCAATCGAGAACAGAGGCCACGGTGCCAGGCCCAAGGAATGGATACTCGGCAGAGGGGGTGCCGCCCAGCAGTAGGATACCAGCCAAAGGAAGGAGGTAGTAGGGTACCAGCCAAGGAGGGAAGGCAGTAGGGTGCGAGCCGACGCGACCGAAGTGGAAAGTGGAGGTAGGGTCAAAGGCCACAGTGCAAACCCGACCGTAGACCGAACCGACGTATTACCGCGTCTCTCATGTAGTCCCTTGTTCTCCGAGAGATAACGTCACTTAGTGGAAGGGATCCCACCGGCGGCAGGGAGATGGAAGGGCAAGGTGAGGAAGGTAACCAAACTTGAACCGAGCGAGTAGGAGGGCATGGTCAAATCTCACCGCGAGACAGAGCCCGAAGTTAGTAGCCGAGGCGTTCCCCAACGGGGATCGTGCAAGTGGGAAGATGGACGTCCACCACTGCCAGTGCCGTCCGGAAGCGAAGAGAGGAAGCCGACCGTGCCAAAGCTAAGCGAGCCCCTATTAGCAAGACAGGACTACTGGGCGAGCCCAGATAACTCCCCCATCAAGCAGACAAGAGACAAGCGAGGCCAAAGCAGGAGAGGATGGTAGAGTTAACCGTGCCCCTAGGCAGGAACCATCGAGGGGGCAGAGGGGAGTGGGAGGGCCCACGATAGTTGACGTGGTGTTGCCAAACTATGTGGGAGGAAAATAGGAGCGACGGAGCATGGTGTACTAGAGGTCCTTTTTCTTTTTTTTTTTTTATAATCATGTATTCATTATTTAGGTACAAGAACTCGCATGCAGCGCTAGCTATGGTGTAAACAAAACCTTAATCCCAAAGCAAACAAAATAAAAGAAACCAAACCAATGCCTCCAACAAGCGCGAACAACCCATATCGCAAAACGCATAGTAGCTAATTTATAAAGGGAAACATTCAAACTAAACTAAGGAAATCCTACAAACAAGGAAAACAAACAAATGTGCTAACTCTTCGGTCCTAGACCGGGGAGGAAGAGCCGAGTGGAGAGGTGGAGCACCCGATGGGGCGAGCTCCAGAAGGGGGATCTCTGAAGGCAGGCATGTCTGGGGGAAAACCGGTGGAAGCGGCTGTGATATACGCGGGGTGGCCATGAAGCAGTGCCGGCGTCATCCAGATGGGCTCCCCCTCATCCAGGCACTCGACCCCCGGGAGGTGGGCATATCTGGCTCTGGTTCGGGAGGGGCAGGTAAGAATGGCGTGTTTGAAAGACTCAGGTTCCTCCTCACAGTAGGGGCAGGTATCGGGGGCATCCGGGTCTCTCTAGGAGCAGTGGGCAGCCAGGTAGCTTTTCCCTGACCTTATTTGATGGATGCGCCCCGCCAGGAACTTCCCCAAGCCCATAAACGGGTGCGGTGACAATGTGGGGGAGTACGCGTATCTGTGTGGCGGTGGGTACTGCTTGGCCCGGACGTTTAGGAGAAATTGTCGGCAGCCTTTCTTGAGGGCCGGAAAGGGGGGAGCACCTGGAGCCACCGGGGGCAAGGGCTCAGGGAGGAGGGCAGGCGATACAGGGGGGACACGAGAGAGGTTTCCAACGATCTTGCCAACTCTGTGGGCTATCGCGTCAAGCGGGAGGTGCCTCCTGACCGGAGGGGATGGCTCGTGGGTTTTCCAGTGCAGGGGCCGGTACCCGTGCGTAAGACCCACTATTAGTCCCCTGGGGTCCTCCGGGGAGCGATAACAGGAGGTTGTGGGGAAAGAAGAGTGAAGCCTCGCTGTAGCTGGGTTCCTTTCTGGGGGGAGGCATACCATCCTGAGTGCCGCGAGGTGTTGACGGTATTTGATAAGGCATTGGATAGGGGGGAGGGCCGACTCACAGGGCAGAATGCCATTAGGAGTTTCTGAGAAGCAGTTAGTGACCCAGCGTTGGACTTGTCTCCAGAAGACAGCAAGCCAGTCGGTCATTGAGGACGAGGGCAAGAACAGATCAGCTCCAAAAAGGAGTATGGGTGCAAGGAGGGAGGACGCGAGCCTGTGGCACAGGAAGGGGGCTAGCCCTTTACCGGGACCCGACAGTCTCTTGAGCATGGAGAAGGCACCCTGGGCAAGCACCAGACGCTTCGAAAAGTGGGTGTTGGTAGCCCAACGAAGAGAACAGGAGGGTGGTTTGAACCAATGCCTGAGCCAACGGATCACCCCCGAGGGGCGGAAGAGGAGACCATCAATGATGATGGGAAGGGTGGATGCGAGGTCCCTTTGTCTGGGAGTCCTCCAGTGCATGAGTTCAGTCTTGGGTACAGAGAAGGAGACACCCAGCCGCCTGCTCCTCTGAGTCAACATCTTGACCAGGTGCTGAAGACGCTTGACGTTCCTTCTGTAGGAGTTGGAAGCAACAGTTACCGCGAAGTCGTCCACGTAGGACAGTATTAGCCCCTGCGGTATTGGAAAATGGAGGGTCGAGACATATATGACGAACAAAAGAGGCGAGATAGGAGAACCCTGCGGGGTGCCTACCTGAACTGGCTTGAAAATTCTGGGCGAGCCCTGGAAGACAAGGCGGCATTGCCTATCTGTCAGGAAGGACCTGACCCAGGAGTAAAGGTATGGTGCTATGCCTCTCGATCTTAGCATGTGAAAAAGGTCATTTGGGGAGACATTATCAAAGCCTCCCTTGATGTCATGGAACAAGGTGGACGCAACCAGCAGGGGACGTTGTAGCGTTTGAACTTCATGAGCCAGGGTCGCGCAGGTGTCAAACGTGCTAAGCCCAGGTAGGGAGCCGCGCTGATGGGGGTGGAGCAGGCCAAGCTTTCTAGCCAGTAGTGAGAGGCGGTTTGCGACTATCCTTTCCAGGATCTTGGAGAATGTCTCCAGAAGGACAATTATTCAGAAGGAGGCAGGAGTATTGTAGGAGGGTTTTTCTAGCTTGTCCAGGACCACGCCATTTGCCATCTTAAGGGACGTTGGGTGGAAACCAAACGAGACGTGTGGGGCGAGTAGTTCAACCAACAGAGAGGGACGGGATGCATTGACCTTTTTCCAAACAGAGTAGGGAAAGAGGTCGGGGCCAGGAGCCAAGGAGGATGAGGACTTGCTGAGTGCCGCAGCTATCTCCTCCGCCAGGAGTGGGGGTGCATCTTTGAAGGCCCGTAGAATAGGCGGGCAGAAAGCGGGGGGTTTAGGAGGGAAGAAGTGGGAAAGCAGGGCATCATTCAGTTCCATGGGAGAGGTAGCCTGTGGGGGTGATGGGAAGCGTTCTGGTGGTTTGCCAAAGGTGAACCTCTTGGCTGTCCAAACATTTTGGGGTGTGGCACTCTCAAGGAACCTGGACCAGTGTTCCTTCTTAGCCTACTTGATACCCTTGACGTAGGTGTTTTTGGCCAAGCAGGCTGACGCCCGAATGTCGTTTGAAGGGGATGTGCATGCCTCTCGCGCACAAGAGTGGTAGACTTTCCTTAAGTCAGACAGAGTATCTGACCACCAAGGCTTTGATCTCGTGGAGGGCCTCTTCATAGGTATGTGCCTGGCGAGAATTAAACATATCCTGCCAAGGTTCATGTCGAGTCACGTGTTGAGTGCTTTCTGTGTCGGGAGGGGTAGGGGTAGTGGAATCATGAGGGAACCGAGGTCTTCCAGGGCCTTGGTCCAGTCGGTAGCTTTTCAGTGTGGTGTAAGCTGCGGGGGGGAGAGACGTGGGGATGTCAGCGTTATCGAAATCGGGACGTGGTCTGACCCGGTGGATTGGAGAGATGCGTCCCATGTTTCCACAAAGGGCGCGAGGTGTTGGTTTGCGAATGCCAGGTCTAGAACGGAGGGTGCATGGTCCTGGCCCAGCAAGAAATGAGTGAACACCCCAGGAGTGTTCAGGTGGGAGAAGCATCGTTCTTGAGACAGTTCCGAGTAGGGGGTGGAGGTGCGGATTTCCCCTTTCTGTAAAGGGCGGTCGGGATCCCATTGCGGGTGGTGGATGTTGAAGTCGCCTACCACTAGGGTGGGAAAGTCAAGAACAGGGAAAGCTACCTTGGGGGAAACAGAGCGGTAGAGTGACGATGTCGTCCAAAGGGAGTAAAGGTTGATCAGACAAAACCTCTCATGAGAGGAGTCGAACAAACCAGACGGGGTATACACATCCACAGCCATTAGGGCAGGGTTATCAAACAACACAGGAACAAGAGAAACAACATCAAGAAAGGAACGTAGTGCGAATACCGCCACACGCGGCTTCATCCCATGTGTACACGGGGGGGAAAAGGACTTGAAGCTTGCAAACTGTGGTGGCTTCCCAAGAAAACAAGGAGGGTCTTGAAGGGCAACAAGCATTGGGGGGGAGGGCAAAGCCACTAAGGTATTAAAGAGAGAAAGAAACACATTCCAGCTACCCATGCAGTTGTGTTGAACAAGGGAAAAAGAGCTAGTGCTCCGAGGAGGAGTAGTAAAAACCAGGGAAGGAGGGGGAGTAAAGTGGTTGTCGCTTATTAACGGGACGAGCCTGCAGGTGGTTTGGGGACTGGGGTGTGAGTGACGTCCTCCTGGGTACAGGAGGGGTCATTTCCTTGGGGGCATGCCTGAGTGTTGGGGAAGGGGTAGGGGTCCCCAGGTCTTCTAAAGGGGGTTGAGAAGGGGAGGTCAGGGGGGGGGGTGCTCTTTCGGCGAGACCCTCTTCCAAGTCCCCCGAAAAAGCCAGGCCCCTGGGCCAAGGAAGGCGTGAAGGAAGACCCTCTCCTGCCTCGGCCCTGGTATCGATCTTCTTCCTCCCCCGGGGGAGGGGACTCCGGCTGGGGGGGGGGGGGGGAGCTTTCGGGCTTTTGGGGCCTAAACTGGTCGAACGCGGGGTGGGCTGAGAAGCAGTTGGTGCAGAAGGGGACTGAGGTTGGGCAGCAGTAGGCAACTGGCTTGATGTTGCCACCTTTGGGGCATGTCGGGTTCTGGCAGCGGTAAGCCGCCTTCGTGTGGCTGAGGGCGCATATTGGGCAGACTGGGTGGTCGGTCTTGCATCTGGGTGCCTGGTGGCCATAACCCCAGCAGTTCTTACATTAAGTGAATTTGTTGCGGAGAAGGCTCGTTCAATCCGGCAGCAGGAGGCGTACAGGACGGTCCTGCCCACGATGTTGTCCACATCCGTGGGCGTGACTGTGACAATGCATGAGGTGTTTGCTTGGAAGAGGCGAACCTCCTCATCTGGAACGAAGAACCGCGCCGAGAGGATTCGTACCTCCTTGACATTCAGGATAGTTTCCCTCAGGGTACCCAGCAGGGCCTCCTGATCATCAGGAAGGAATGAGACAGGAAGGGAGTGGACCGCCAGCTGCACCTCATGGGGCGCAGGACGGAAGCAGAGGTAGGGGCTTTCTCCCATGGGGTAGGCTTTGTCGAGACGGGAGGACAGGGCTTCGTAGTAGGGGGCATATGCAGTAGCTGGAGTGTAAGGATTAAGAGCAAAGAGGGTTACCGTGCCACGGTCGTTTACCTTCGCCGTGAACGCTTTGGGGAGGGGGCAGTTGGCCTCTTTAAGGACCGTTGCCGCAGTGTCGGGGAAGGAAGCCGCTATTTCTCTGCACAGGGCGTGGGGAGCAGCGAGAGATCGAGGTGCAAAGAACCTTCTCTCAGCAGCGGGCAGTGGCCAAGGGGAGGGAGGACTGGCCGGCCTGGGTACTGTTTTCGCGACTTGTGCTGCTGAGGGGGGGGAGCCACCTTGTTTCTTTTTCGCCTTTGATGGCCCTGAGGACACGGCTTCAGAATAGGATGGTCTGGTTTTACCAGGTGGGGGGTCATCTGGATTGGGGATGCCGGGGAGGAATTCAGCCGGGTCGGGGTATTTGCCGTCCCTCCATTGCTGTGCTTCCCATGTTCTAGGGTATTTGGCTGCGAAGGCAGCAGGGTTGCCCCGATACTTGCCTGTCACTGTGTCGTAATTGGAGAGGTCAGGATCGTAGAATGCCGGATACCCCGAAGGTAAAACCTCAGGAAGAGTGGGGGCAGGGGTGTTGGTGGCTGGCTCTTTACCCTTTCGGGAAGGTCAAGGGAGCGGAGCAGTGGGGGCCAACATGGGCAGTTGGGGTAGGGGCGCGGGATTTGCCACCAACCTGGTAGACAGATCCCTGATGGATGCTTGGAGGGAGGCCACGGAGCTTGCCATTATGCTGGTGGCGTCAGCCGGTGTGTCCTGGGAGGGGAGAGCGTTGGCAATCTGGGATGAAAGGTTGTGGACTCTAGTATTGAGCTCGTTAACAGTAGTGGAAAGGGCGGACATGCCGTGCACAAGAGAGGAGATAAGGGGGAGCAGGTAGCATTCTCCCGTGGAGAGTTCCAGTACCTCCTGACGGGAGATGAGGGGTAAATACTCGGTGGGCCACTCCAGCAGGGCTCTCGCAGAGGGGATCAGCCTGGCTAGGTTTTCATAGATAGGAAGGACTGGGGCGGCCGACGATGGTCGCGATGGTGGGTAGGAGGCAGCTCCCTGGTTCGACACAGGTGTGCCGGAGCGTGAGTGGGCAGAGGGGTCCATGGCCTAGCAAGGAGAGATAATCCTTGGGCGAAGGCTAGGAGGATTGTAAAGCAAAGAGGGGTTTGTCCACCAGATGCAGATGGTGTTGAAAGTAGAAGTAGAACGTAGGGGGGGGGAAAGAAGAGGGCACGGAGCATGTCTACTAGAGGTCCCAGGACCTCACTATTTATACAAATAATCTTAATCAATCCTAACCCTATGTGACTCATACATTTGTGTCACCATATCCTATGACTTACAACTATAAGACATGTGAGATCCTCAGTTGACTCATATAAGTCAACTGCGCAACATGTCAGAACAATCCTAATCCTTATAATAAGTCAAGTGTACTAAGTGTATCACAGGCACAAGACTACTGATATATAAGTATGAGTCATGTGCAAAAATCATAACATTATATAACTCACAAGTGCTAGTCATGTGAAACTTTTTGTTTCTCCTCAACAATCTGCTATGTTACAATCCTGTTTGTAATAAGTTCTTGGTTAATAATATCATAATTACAAAAGAGGATGGTGTGATTTTCAGGGTTTTCAGATATTTGCATCTTTGGAAAATACCCAATATTGTGAATTATAATCTGTGAGGTACATAGTGCAATAGTAGATTGATGTAGTCCATCAACACTTAGACACAAAATATAAATATTGAAGTACCTTCTAAGCTTATAGACATCAGCAAGCAACAGAGAAGAGACTTTAACAATATAATATTGTTCTCATCATTCATACTACTTTAACTGTTTTACTTCGCTCTTAGTAAGTCCGAAACAAACTGAATTTAATTTAAGCTTTCCTTGATAATCTCTATCTACAGAAATGGGTCTAAGTTGGCTTCAACAAATCTGCAGTCTATCAGATTATCTCTGCCTAATAGGAATACCGAGGTTGAATGCCAGTCAACAACTACGGGTTGTGGTAGCTAGCTACAACCATGGTACAAGTAGTCAGACACATTATACCATACTAGAAGTATATACAGTCACTTGTCATAAGTATTTGAAAAAGCTTAGTCAGCAGCCTCACCAACAACAAAAATAACAAAAAACCCATATCAAAACCGGTTATGGTGGTACCTATTCATCTCAACACCTCTACCAAAACTCCCTGTATTCTAATTCACCCCTGCTTTACCGATCTGGATATGCAATAGGTGTTGTAAAAGATTGGCCTTCTCCAAAGATCTCTAAAATAGAAATGACCAATATTGAAAATGGCATGATTATTTCCTTTTTCTATTTTCTTTACAAGATCACCCTTGCGGCTTAAATTATTGGCTGACCCTGGACAATAATAAAAAACTTCCTTACTTTAGCCTAAAAATGGTAATCTCTGGTTAATATTCCTTGCCCTGGTCGCCCTTGCCTTTTTACCTAGTGACAGCATCATACAATCATTCAAGCAGCCAAGTCAAATCAAAAAACGACCTGATTGACCTTCCTGGATAAATTTGTACCTGGCATATTACTTTTTAAAGGTAACAAAAAAAACCAGCAGTTTCCTACTATATTTAGTACCTGTACTACCATGACCACTCCCTGGCTAAGTGATACGATATGATTTCAGTTAACTAACTTACAATATAATGGGAAATTGTTGTAGCACCGTGGAACGATTGATCGACGATGATAGGACTCGTGTAAGTACACCACAGCAGGAACGATGATTGAAGTGGAAAGTGTGTTTCTTTGATGATAGGTACAGAGAAAAAACTCCAGAGAAAGGAAGGAAGGAAGATTCATTGAATACAATTTGTAGTAACTGACATCCCACATGTGCACACCACTCTATGTGTTGCCCTCAGGGCAATAGACCTCGCCGTGTCTATTCCAAACCCAATACTATTCCACGATGGGATTACTCTATCAAAATAGTAGATAGCATACTCGGAGAAGTCAATCTCAAAAAATGGCTAGTTAAATCAAGACCTAGACTCAAACCTGAGTATATTGCTAAGAGATATAAATGGACAACTGCTCATAAGAATTGGACTACAGAGCATCTTTAAAAGATTTATTTAGAAAGAGGAATGCTGTGTGGAGAAATCTAAGGATCCAAAGCAACAATCTGTTTTCAGAGAGCTAGAAGAGATGTGGCTGGCTGAGTGTATTCATCCAAAAGAGCAAAATAAGTGAATTTTTCTCATGATTTAGGGGTACTTCTGCAGTGAGCATAAATGTTCTTTGGTTTCTATTACTCAACACATCAATAAGACCAGGA
Source organism: Tuber melanosporum (assembly GCF_000151645.1). Lineage (NCBI taxonomy): Eukaryota > Fungi > Ascomycota > Pezizomycetes > Pezizales > Tuberaceae > Tuber > Tuber melanosporum. The sequence goes on along the minus strand of NW_003298840.1, from coordinate 123,271 downwards.
ATGTTAGACTTTTAAGAAGACCTCTTTTTCCTGTTACTGATCAAATAGTCTTCTTAGGTATACAACTTAATGATATTCTTTTTCAGCAGGATAATACTTCTGCTTACAAGGTATATAGTATCATGGATTGACTTGAGAGAAATTGTATTCAGGTTGAGGAGCACTTCCAAGATTCAACTAATTTGACTCCTATAAAGCATGCAAGGGTTGAGTTTAAAAAGCAATTATATCAGTAGTATCCAATGATTGAAGATACTTTCAGAGGAAAAGAAGCTGTAAAGTGGAAGCTTACATATTTAATACTACTGGTTTGAGAGACAATTCATGAGGGATTTTTTGAAAGATTATGGAAATCAATGCCAGATAAAGTAGCTGCAGTTTTGGAGGCAAGAAAAGGATATATAAAGTACTACTAGCAAGTATTACTTCTATTTCTATTATACAATTTATTATGGGGTATTGTAGTTGATCAGTTGGTTGATCATTTACTATAATTAATCATTCACTTGTTCATGCCCAAGATCATGTATTGCAATCCTACCATAGTACTCCACCATAGAATAGCACTATCACTAATTAAACAAATCTCAGATCACGAACACTTATGACAAGTCACTTTAAGTACAGTGCCTTGTCAGAGGTGTTCGTGATCTGAGACATGTTTAATTGCGATTGGACTATTGAACCGTGGGGTGGGGTTGTCAATGGTGCTCACACTCACGCGCGTGTGAGTGTACGATCAACCCTCAACTACCACCTCAACGATCAACTGTTAATGATCAATGATTTGCTATGTATATTTTAGAGTAAAATAATAATAAATAAGGCTAGCTAATACTTTGTATAACCTCTCCTTACTTCCAATACTACAGCTACTCTACTAGGCATTGATTTCCACAACTTTTCAAAAAACTCCTAAGGAATTGTCTCCCAAACCAAAGGTAATACTTGTGCAAGCCTCTTCTTAACAGCTTTTTTTCCTCCTGGGGTATCTCCAATCCTTGGATACTGCTGGTGTAATCGCTTTTTAAGCTTAACCCATACATGCTCAATAGAATTTAAATCAGGAGAGTAAGGGGGATGTTCTACTAATTCAATAGAATTCCTTTCAAACCATTGCATAACACTACAAACCTTGTGAACAGCAGTATTATCTTTCTGAAAAAGAATATCTTCAAGTTGCAAACCAAAGGAAATCATTTGATGAATTACAGGAAAAAGATGTTTTCTTAAGAGTCTAGCATACCTGGTTTTGTTGATATTTTTAGTAATAGGAATCAAAGGACCTTTTCTCTTACCCCAAAAGCACCCCCATACCATAAGCAAAATACCCTTATCTTTTTCCTTTGGGTGAATACAGTCTGCAAGCCACTGCTCCCCAGGTTCTCTAAAAGCCCACTGATGCCCTAGATCTCTGGATTTTCCCATACTTCACTTATCACTCCAGATGACTCTCTCAAAATCCTCAGCTGTCCAATTCCTATAAGCTGTAGTCCATCTTAGTCTCTTAGCTATATGGACAGCTTTGAGCTTGGATCGTAACTTGGCTAGCCATTTCTTGATATTGACATCCCTTCGTACTCTATGCACTATAAATTTGTTAGAGAATCATGTTCTATCACTCAGGCTCAGATGGGTACCAACCAGTAGAAAGAGAAATACCCAGTTCATATTTATCCCTGAAATTTGATCTTGTCATTTTCCAGTTGGATTTGGTAGCTGGATAATTGTGCAATGCTGTTATTGGCTGAGAATATGTATCTGATAGGAACAAGGAATATTATGCAAGAATGGATGCTCACATGCTCGAGTGAGGAAGCTTTTAATCATTGACCATAGTTGGCGAATAATTTGAGCAACCAGAGCAATATTCCTGAGTAAGTGAAAAAATTCAATGATTATGCCTTTTTCCACATTGGTCATTTCAGCTCACATAGTCTTTGAGTTTTATTTTTTTGGCTTTGATTTGTATCCCGATTGGTTAACCATTGGAAATTCCGAGGAAATTAACATTAAAGAATTATTCGAATAGAGGATGATAGTATTGTGGTGTAAATATTGTATAGGACAGGTATCATATGGTCGCACGATCAGCAAGGTGGCAGTTGGTGAGGTGGTATTTTTTGTGAGGTTGCTTAGTAAGACGATCACGAACACTTCTGATGAGGCACTGTACAAGTAAGGCACTGTGGGTTCCTTACTGAATACGGTAACCCAAATTGTTAATTTGCTAGTTAACCTGAATTGTTTGATGATGAGTCAAGCTAGAGTTACCCTACCCTGTAACTAGACTTACTATACCTCAAGTTTCTGGTTAACCTACTATGGAGCTAAGTTACCCTACCATGAAATTATCTAATTGTGCAGTACTTCATTAGAAGTTACTAGATTGTATCACATAAAACAATATAAAGTATTTGAAACCCAGGTTATGTACATCACTCAGCCACCACTAATTGAGCTAACAACAAGCTGTAACTTGGAGGTGTAGTGGCTAACATCCCCCACCTGGTTCTATTATAAATCACTAGCATCATGGGCTACAGACTGAAGACTTGCGGTAAGTCAGGTAAAGGTCTACAGGTGGAGACACTCCTGTAATACCATCTATTCTCATACAATTTAGTCAATCAGAGGTGGTCTGTAGGATATATGACAGGGAAGTGGCCAACCAGGAGAATGACCTCTAGGTAGTTTCATTCAGAACAGACAAAAACTGAGAGAGAAATACCACTTTTAAGTTAGAAGTAGTATGTGAAGTTACAGGAGGCTGCTAGGCAAGGCGACCAAAGTCCATTACCCTAAAAGTGTAATACTATTGGAGAATCGTTATGGAATCTAAGATACTAGTCTGAATTCACAATAAGATCTACATCTGAGAGGGTTGACTGTAGGTAGTACCTATTGGTAGTTAACCTCTAAAGAGATCTATTATGGGAGCTACATAGCCATCATCCAAAATGATACAAAATAAAGAAGAACTTGATACATGATTTAAGGTTGCATATACTTGTAGGAGACCAAGTATATATGGGTGGAGAGTTCGAAAATTGGTATAGCATCTGGTTAGGAACTACAGCTTCCTACTGAGCTATCTGCGATAGGAAGAGTTTTTAATACTGCAGTTGAATTGGGGATATAGCGGCTAAGACACTACAGGTAGAAAGATTTTAGAAGACTTCAGAATGGTCTAGCTTGCTACAAATGATCATTCATTGAACCCATAAATATTGGCTAGACTGTGCACTGGAGTTCAGTGCTCCTGAATGTAGAGTAGAAATAGGAAGCATATTTTCTTTTTGTTTTTTCTTTTCTTTACATTTATTTTTATTCAGGTTTAAGGTGTATGGGTCATATCAGCTAAGACTATGTAGACCTAAACCTCCACTACTATCTGTATCCCAATAGCAAAAAGGAAAACCTTTACACATAAGCAAGTATTAAAGGTTAAAGAAAATCCTGTACAGTAACCAGCAGTGCATACTATCAGAAGACTACACACAAGTAACCAAAACTAAGGAATACTCCCGGTACAACAGATGATATCTCTCAACATACATGAAAGAAAAATACTCAAACAAAGGAAAGCACAAAGTGAAAGAACCTAAGTCCACAGTCATATAGCTTAGGTAACTGGATCTATGTAACTCTAGAAGCCCAATAGCCGATCCTGAGTACCAAGTTGAATAAATATATCTATAGATATATAGTCCAGCAGCACAGGTGAGAGGAGGCCACAAAGGTAGTAGAAAACTCTGTCCAAAATAAAGTGACTAGCACATGGCAGTATAAAGGAACCCAGGCCATTCTTAAAGAATCGAGGGGAAGGGAGAGCATAGGACTCCATGAAAAGAAAAGAAGTCAAGTCAGATGCTAGCTAGCAGTAAGGTGCCAGCCAGCAGGGAAAGATGGTTTTGGTGGTTGAGTGGATAGTAGTTGGACATGTAAAGTAGAGTGGTAATAGAGTACCAGCAAATTGAACTGAGACGTAAAGAGAAGAGAAGTAGACCCAAATGCTAAAAAAACTCTTGGAAATGTATTTGTGTCTTAACTAGTCAGCCTTCTGCAGTTCCCAATACCCAGAGCTGTATTACCACATCTCTTACACAGTGCCTTATTCTGAAAGTGATAGCCTTACTTAGTGCATACGATACCAGAACCTGTAAGGGAAAGAGAGGAGGAGGGTGGTCAAATCGACAGTAGTCTATTAAGGAGACTGAAACTACTCTTAGGAGAAGCAGGAAAAATCTATCATAATTGTGTACCACAAACTATATTCCCAGCCATCGATTGAAGTGAAAAAGTGAATGTCTGACTATGCTGATACTAAGTAAAGCTAAAGTAAAAGTGTAGCAAGGGCGAAAACCAATATCATAAGATGTTAACAGGGAGGGAGGAGGATCTCAAGAGTGTAGACATTAAGAGAAAAGGTAGGAGAAAGGTCCCATCAAAATAGAAGAAGGAAACGCAATGGCCTACTCCCTCTCCTACGAAAAAAACCATAAATGAAAAGTAGTGAGAGGTTTTATGGCATTGAGATCTTCCTAAATAGGAAATTTATTTCAATCACAGAACATGTAGCAGAGATGGTTAATAGTAGTAATAGGAAGCAACTGACATTACATGAAGTCTACTTGAGTATATGTGAGTTCTCCTCTACTCTGGTAATCAATGACCTTTTAAGATCAGGACTTAATTGAGTAAAAGCTGTGGCTTAAGGATATTAAGTTTTACCACTTTGTTTCTTCAAACTCTATTGTTGTGATATCAAGATTTTATTATATACAATTCCCAATAGAATTTATTTTATTGCAGTCACAACCTTAAAATCTATATACCTCTAGTAATTGAAATTTATTTACAATTTGGAAAGACCTCAACACCACAAAACCTCTCACCACTGTTCACATCTGGTACCACCCTTAGGGAAGAGACTGGGCCATTACTTTTCATCCTCCTATTATGATGAGACTCTTCTCCTACTCCCCCACTCCATATAACATCTCATGATGTTAGTTTTTATCTCTACTCCACTTTGGCTTTAGCCTAGTTTAGCATCAACACCGTCAGAATTTCACATTTTGGCTTCAACTGATGGTTGAGAATACTATTTATAGTATGTAATTACGATAGATTCCACCTGCTTCTCCGAGGAGTTGCTTTAGTCTACTCAACATGGTATAGTCAATCCAACTATCATCTTTATCCCCCCACCCTACAGGTGGTATTATCTGGTCCAATAAGTGATATTATCTCTCTCACAATAAGAGACTATAAGAGAGATACAGGTATAAACCTGGGAATACTGGGAACTTAAGGAGGCTACCTAGTACTGAAATAGTTACATTTCTAATAGTTGGTTCAGTATTTGTATCTACTCCTCCTCTCGTCTTCCCTCGATTTGATTAGCTGGTACCATACTATCATCCTACTTTTTACCTCCGGCTGGCACTCACTCAACTGCCAAACACCATTGTCCTTACCTAGCTAGCATACTACTACTGGCAAGCATCCTACTGCCCTTCTTTGCTTTGTGCTGGGCCTTGTGCCCTTCATCCCAGTCCCCCAGGAGGATGGCCTGAGTTCTTTTATACTACCAGGTGCTTGCCGCCTCATATTGGAGTGAGTTTTCTCCTTACCTCTAGGCTTCCACTCACTCCTAGTGCCAGACTATATGTTCATGGATATATTTATCCAACTAGTACTCAGTATCAGCATTTGATGCTTTTCTGGGACTACCTGTATCCGGTCAACTAAGCTATATGATTTTGGACTGAGGTACTTATGCTTTGGGGCTTCCTCTATTTGGGAGATTTCTTTCATATATGTTGAGGAATAACCTCTGTAGTAGTGGGGAATTTCCTTGATTTTGATTACTTGGTTGTAGTTTTCTGATATTGTGCACTGCAGGTTGCTGCTTGGAGGAGTATTGTCTACCCACTTGCTTCAGTTTGAGGGTTTTTCTTCTAGCTGCTAGGGCCCAGACAGTTGTAAAGGTTTAGGTCTATATACCTTCTGGTAATGTGACCCATATAACTTAAAAATAAACAAGAATAAAATTTGAGGTAAAATTAAAAAAATTTAAAAAAAAACAACTTTGGGATACATGTTCCAACAGGGAACTGCAGTTACAAATACATCAAATACTACATGCTTAATACAGAAACGTTAAAGTACCTTCTATAATCAATACCCAGACTGATATCCAAGTACAGACTAGTCAGTAGTGACATGTTTTGCAAAGGTATTCAATCATCAGTACCTCTATTTGGTACACTCTTGCATACTACCATTTCCATCATACTACTCTCATGATACCACTATTAGCATAAATTTGACTACCTGCAATAGTACTCTTCGAAGTAACTATATAATGTGTTTCAGTTGCTAAAAGAGTACTAGGTAATCTAGTAAATCACCCTATTTGTTGCTTTCAGCTATATCAAAAATTCAATGGTTTTACAATGTTAAATCTTATTTCTAGCATTTAGTAAATCAAAATCAGTGAATTACTATTAAATTCAATTGTAGGAGCTGGTAGAAAAGAGTCTTAATGGAGCTTACTAATTAGAAGCAATTAATCAAGCATTACAGGTTGATACTTTTTCATTAATCACATGATACAAAACTTTAAATATTATTAAATTGATAAGTAAATACCTTATAGCTGGAAAAAAAGATATCAATTCTTGAGATGCTAAATAACTTTAGATGCAAAACCATGAACCTATAATATGAATAACATAACATAGCATCAGTTTTTCTCCCAAATCAGCACTTTACTGAATTTGGTACAACTACAATCCTCAATTTTCTGGTGTGATTAAAGCAGAATACATTACACTCGTAGGGAATTTTGTTTTTCTTAGAATAAGAACCTGTTTTGTATAAATGGAGCCATTTCCATCCACCAGACAGGTGGCAACCAATAGGAAGAAAAGGAACATAACTATTTCAAGTCTCACATTGTTTTCAAATGGAACCATTTCTTATAGCTCTATTTTTGCCAAACCGGACCTAAGACTTGCAGAATAAGCACCACTTCTCGTAATCCAATAAAGTTGGTAATCCTGTTCACCATACATCTAGGAATTCTGCTACTATCCCGCAATTGACTAATGAGATTTTGTTGATTTACATTATCCAAGCCACCTTTCACATCTAGGATAGCTGTCTAGATGTTTTTCCAATAGTGGAGTCGGAACCCAGTCGTTATTAGTATTTATCACTCCTTAGAATCTATAGACCTTCCTTTTCTCCTGAGCCCCACCAACTTGCAGGGGGATTGTTAACTAGCCGCCAGAATCTTTGTGCCTTCTACGCCCCATCCTCGACTATCTATCATTTCAGGCGGGTAGTTTGCCAACTTGAGCCCGTGCTACGGGGAGTTCGAAAAGCAGAGAATCGAAGGCTCTTGGTGGCAGTAGTCCTAGCGGCGCATCAATCAACGTCAGCCAGGTACCGCACATATGGGAATTTCAAATGCCTCCCCATTAGTATACTCAAACTTGTAGCTCAGTTGTTCCACTGCCTTTGCCTACACTTCCATTACACTCCTGAATTCCTTTGCACCCTCATCGCCCCCGCCATTGGTGTCAGCCGTAAGTTCAGAAGGGAAATCTGGTTCCTCACACTGGTCAATTTTCCCCTCAGTGAACTCCGAGAAGCCAGAGTACCCCACGCAGTGATACCAAGCGGTCAGCCCATCCGGCTTGAGTACGGCCGGACTGTGGGAAAGTGGCTTTTCCAACCTGAAGCCGGGCCCGGCCCGGGTCACCTTCAAGCCGATTTTTCAAGAGATCACTTATTTGTCCATTACTAATAAATATTTTATTATTCATCAGGATTAGTTTTTTACGAAGTCACTAGGTGAATACGTCTTCATCCAAGCTAATTAGAGAGTTGTCTGAAGAATGGTATAGATTGTCTTGAGGTTGGACAGTATATTTGGGTATCATGGTGGTTCATCGGCGGACGACAGAGATTTGGATTAAGCGAGATATAGCACCAGGAGCATGTTGCTACTATAGTACTATCCTATTCAGAGTGATTTAAAATGGAAAGCCTGCAGGCCATCAACGGATATCTTCAGATTACCTGGGCACTGGGCGGTTTTGCCTGGGCATCTGGCTGCTTTGGCCTGTGTTGCGCCAAGACTCAACCTGGCGGTTGCCTGGGCGCCGCCGGGCTTTGGCGGCCACTGAGAATTTCAACCGGACTGACCCAGGCTTTTCAAAACCAAGGCCGGACTGACCGGACTGCCGACCCGTGGTCCGGGCCATGGTCCGGACTGGCCGCTTGGAATCACTGATCCCATGAAGTGCGGGGTGTCTCTGCTGGACTCGGTGGCTTTTGCATTGTTCCAGAGGGAATCAAGTAATGAGAGCAGAAAGCGTGGATCGAGGAATTCCATGACGGACGATGTGCAAAAATCAACCTTCAAGGAGGATAGTAGATTCTAGGTTTGCGAGAAGCTCATCTCGAGTTCCCAAGATCGAAGCGAGTGAAATATCCAGGATCGGCATCGAGCTTTCTTCCTGTATCCCCAGCTTTTAGGCCTTCACCGGTTTGGTCCCTTCCTGCATTGTGCCTGATCCGCGAGTGAAATATCCAAGATCGGCATCGAGCTTTCTTCCTGTATCCCCAGCATTTAGGCCTTCACCGGTTTGGTCCCTTCCTGCATTGTGCCTGATCCGAGGAACACTGGGCCTGGCGTTGAGGGCGAGGGAGGCGAAGGGTGTGGTGGTTGACCGGTAGGTCACTCTGGTTGCTCGCGCGGCAGTATCATGAAGCAACGGTCGCAGGAGGATGGAGGAGGGTCCACCTGACTATTTTACGTTTCCAAAACAAAAAAACCAATGATTACCCCCCGGTATGACTACACTGGAAAAATTTTGGCTGGTGAAAATTGAAATGCCATCCCTTATGCTCACCGCTTATGTGCGAGCAAAGCTCGCCGTCGTGGAGTCTTTAACAGCTGTACGAAGACGCGTTATCATACTTCTTGAATACTGGTCCTAGTAACTTACGGCACGGGTATTGACTGTATATGTATACTACAGGGCACCAGAAGCTCAACTTATCAGGGGTACGAAGAAAATAGTTGGCCAACGCCAACGCCAACCCAGAATATCTCACCTCCAAAGTATTATTTAGATGACTTCAATTATTGTGATCTTCAGTACAGTAGTTGTTGTTAGGTCGCAATTTTTCAAGCTTGAAAACCCTCAGCCAGTGTTGGGGTTTTGGCCGCTCCCCAGCTCCCGAGGACTCGTGTCAGATGTGACCCTTTATGGTGGGGGGTGAGTTGGCGGAAGGTTGTCGACGTTGTACGGTACTGTATTGTAGTCAAACCCTCATACCGCTACCCCTGTTTTCCTACTCGCAGGGACTAAGAGAGAACACCAAGTTGAAGTTGGGACCGCAATATCGCTGAAAATTACTTATATAACTTTTATGGGCTCCTCATGATATGAGTCCCCGTTTCCAACTGCAGGGATAAAATTTCCCACGCACCAGTTGCCCCTAACCAAATGATTTTGGAGTCGCGATGTTGCTTGAAATAACTTGCGGTCCAAAAATAATATCCAAGATCCCCAAAGCGAGTGACATAAAGTGTAGAGGCAGGTGGGCCAGACTAAAGAAATCACTTTCACCCCCATGCCTAACTCCCGACCGATATCGAAGTGTTAGGATCCCTGCCTCGGCACACAGCCGGTTTTGCCTTGTCCGGCTGTCATCTTCACTCGTGTGCAGTTTATCGGTGGAAAGGTGGTCAAAAATCTGGTGACGGAACGGCATCGATACTTCTAGCCAGTCCGTCAAAGACAATACTGAACGTGCGAAATAGTGCAAGTGCGAAGTCGCGAATTGTTCACCTCCTGCCTAAATGGCACTAAGCCATTATAGGTAACAACCACCAACCGTGCTGAAATATTCCACACACTACGGATTAAACTATCACACTCGTCGTACTAAACCGGAAATTCTCGCTCTCATCATGGGGAGAGAGAGCCCTGTGATGGAACTCTAGTCTGGTAACTCAATGACAGGCTATTAGAGGTGGATACGGGAATCGGATACCATCTAGAGGTTAAGTGCCCTAAGCAGAGCACCTTTGACCTTGTCTGCCAACCAAGTGGACTGTATTCGATAGCTTCTCGCGCTCAGCCTTCTCACTCTCGCATCATGAGCAAATTGAGTCGACCCCACCAGCTCAGAGGTCTAGACGAAGGCAGTTGTAGAAAAGATTGAACGCTTCTACGGTCTCCTAGAGTGAGTGACTATGTCTTGCCGAAGCTGTGACCCTTTGGGCTCGCTTGAACAGGGCACAAACGAAATATAACCCTAGCCATATAGTAATGGCGTCATGAAAGGTAACCCAACTTTTAGTTCTTTGAAGCAATGATGCTCTCAAGAGGAATAAGCATTTGGGCTGGGGTCTGAGGACATACGGGTAGGCGATTGCAATAACGTCACCTACTAAAAAGAAAGAAAGAAAAACTGCTTATTGAACCGCATCTCAGCGCTTGAGCATTGAAATACGTGTTTCACCGGCTCACACAGGGTGATAGATCGGCTGGACCACTGTGGGGCAGACCAATAAATCTATTCCATTAGGGTCGTGATCCTTCTGCCATCTTGACGACTTAAAGGGGAAGAGGAAGCTTAGTGGACGACGGGGGCAGTGCTAAGGTGAGAGCCAATCCGAACGCTTAACAACTGCTTTGACTCGCCTCCCTTCACAGGCTATTCGATTAGTATCTGAGCCCTCACGGTTACCGCTACATAACCGAGAATGATAGCCAAAGCCAATGTCTAAAAATCTCGCTGCAAGTTAAAGAGGTTTACTTAGCCAGAATAACTAGTTGATAGTCTACTATCCGCTACCTGTCATTCGACCCAAGCAGCCTTCATGTTCCGACCCACCTGATGCCGGTCGAACGAAGAATATAGTTCCGGTTACAAACAAGTCACTAACTCCCGGTGTCAAGTGATCGGAGAGGTCTCGCCCCTTTACCCCGCATATGAATCCCAGATTGTCACAATAAATGCCTCCAACATACTCGAGCAACTTAATCGCCGAAGGGCAACGCCAATGGAAACCACGTTCCCCCAGCTCAAATTGAAATCCGCAAAGCGAGTAAAGAGAAAGGCACAAATAGGTGAGAAGAAATCTCCGACACAACAATATGTAAAGTGGGGATATACTCACGAACACCAACAAGGAGTATCAGTAGCAGTGCTGTGGCGGCGAATCTAAGGGATAAAAAACTAGACAAGAGGGGAAAAAAATGAAAATAAAAATAAAGGTTGAGAAAAAGAAAGACAAAAGCTACGACCGACGAGCAGCGGAAATGATGCAGCGCCCGACAGGAATATTCACACACAAGAAAAATGTATACAAATTACCACCCCATCTTCCTTCTCCTAGCCTTTTTCTTGGCTCTAGCCGCCTCAGAAGCCTCGACAGCGGCGCTACCAGCAACAGGGGCCAGGGTGTCGGACTGTCCGGACCACAGTTTAAGCCCTTCAACGAGGGAGTCGCCCATCCGAATCCCGAAGATCGATCTGTGGCCCGCGAAGGCTGGAGCATCTCGCAAATCATTGAAAGACATTGTCGCTGAGGAAGATTTAGTTGGGAGGGTTGAATCGTCATCCCCGAGGACTGATTCAGTGGATTGCGGTGAGTGATGGGCCATTTGATTCACCATTGCCGCCTGTTCACTAGTACGCTTCTGAAGTTCCTTTATCTCGACATTTATGATACTCCCCTCTCTCACAAGTCGCATTTCCCGTTGCTTCATTTTTTCGTGGAAGTAACGCTGATCTGTGTGGATAGCCAATAAGGCCTCCCAGTCTGGTGATACCTTCTGTCTCTCATTCTCGATCGGAACAACGCTGTCAGCCTCGAGGCCGGAGTCTAGATCGGGGTCCATTTCATCTTCAATAGGGACTTTTGCGTTTTGAATCATCTTTTCAAATTCAATGTCTTTTTCTTTAACCTCCTTCGCGACATTGCTGAGTTCTCGCCAGATTGAATGTTCACGAGAGCGAAGGCTGTTGATTCTCTGAAGAACTGGGTTCTTAAACTGCCTTGAACCACTAGAGAGAACCCTAGATCGAGCTTCCACCACAGATTGACTCTCGCCAGCGAACTCCGATGGCAAGGGACGTGTGAGCCTCTTACGCCCTATTCTCGTAGGGTATACAACGAGTTGAGAGGTTGGAGGGGTTGCTGATATTGTTGAGTTCGTCGAACTGGATTGATCTCCTATGCAGCTATCTCGAAGCTCAAGCCGAGATATCAGTGTAACAGAATCCTTGTGAATCTCCTGAGGCGATGAGGGAGCTAGGTGTGGGGTTTCTGCTGAAGTTTGAGTCGGATTTTCGGGTGGCCAGTGTCTAGAGGGACCAACGGGAGAAAAAGGCATTGGCTCTACCGCAGGCCTGGGTAAGGATTCGGCTCGCTGGTTCAAATCCGCCCTCTGCGAGGAAGTCTCGCCTTGGCTTGGCTCACCTTTGGGAATCTTCCGCAATATGCTCTCTTCCCCGATCTCCAGGGGTGCTTTGATCCTGACACGTAAGTCCTCTTGTGGACTCTTTTCTCTAGGATGCTCGGGGGATCCTTCTTCAGGCGGGGTTTCATCAGCGATTGTTGCTGGGGCTAGTCCCCAAACCTCAAGATGGTGCGTGAGAGCCCATTGGTAATCATCGAACCCGAATTCGCCCGAAAGGGCCTCATCCCATTCAAAAACCCGCTTATCTCTATACATTCTCAAGTTTTCCTTCAAAAACTCAAATCGTGCTTGCCCTTGCAGACCATTTTTTTTGCTAAGAAAATCATCGAACCGCTGTCGTGAGTAATGGACTCCTAGCTCGGGATTATTTTCATAAAATTCGTTGGCAGTGGCCAGGATCTCTTTGAGCTGCCGTTCAAGACAATCAATGAACATATGGTCTGTGAAAAGGGTGGGGAGTGGTGTCAGATTTGAGTAGAATTTAACACCAAAGTGGTATAAGTGAATAATTACCTCCCGTGGCTCTCCCCGGTACATCATGTTTATGGTTTGTGCTCCTCGCTCCTGCGATAGGAGACGCAACTGTTAGCGTAATTCCTTCAATATCAATAGTGAACATGATTCCGCAATATGGCCTGCTCGGAGCCCGAGACAAATTGCTTAGTGGCTCCATGATAGCCCCTGCCCAGCCTAGTACCTCCATACTCCGTTCATAGGGGTAGAGCAATACGCATTTTTCGGGCGCTGAGCTTGACCATACTGAAGGATACACGTGCGCGAGAGCACGAAGGCTAAAGCAATCATTCTCAATGGCCCAGACAGAGCAGCGATCCGGAACCTAGCCTGAAGCTTACCTGGTCCCTTAAACCAGGAGGCTCTAGAACTAGGCCCAAACTATCCCGATCATTGAAAACAAGAAGCTCGATCAAGTAAAACGACTCACCTTCGTCGGATCCATAAGATGGCGAGCGGCCATTAGACTCAGAGCCATGTATAGAGCGCTCGACGGAGCTTCCAGAACTATTCCCTCGCCCGCTAGTCCCATGGCTGCTATCAGGGCTCAAAATTATGATGTGTGTCTCTCTCCCTCCAGATGTATTCGCGGCGTGGTTAGTCGAAACCGCGGGTGACATCGGTGAAGATGATGATATATCAATCACACCAACACACTTTCTAGGGGGAGTCACTGGTGGTTGCGATGTTTGACCCATATGGGGACCTCCAGGTTGGGGTTGGTGAACTCCCGTTGGGATTAGTGGGGTCGAAATGGAAGCGTTTCTCTCAGCCGGTTGCCCAGAAGCCAGGGTACTCTTAGCAGCAGGACGGGGGGTTTTTAAGCGAGCATTAGAATTGCTGCGCGAATTAAATGAAATTTTACCCATTCCTTCTATGTCCGTTCGTCTCTTCTTCACCTTTCTCCCCTCAAGTTCGTCGGTTCGACGTTTCCGAGGATTCTTCCTTGCAGTGCCATCAATATCCATTCCCGGATCCTGGGCAAGTGCAACGGCTTTAGGAGTTGCTGTCTTCCGCCGGCCAACTTTAGAGGTGCTCTCCACAATACCCTCACGAAGAGGTATTTGGAGAGGCCTTGATAGTGAGTGGACAGGCTGAGAGAACGCGCCCTGTCGGCCTGATGGTGATGCATTCTGATGCAATTCCTTCGAGGGCGAATATTGATTGGGTTGCGCGGTTGGGTTCTATCAAGTAGGGTGAGTAAGCTTGGGATTATAGGTTGCACTGTGCACAAGACTCACAACAACCCTAACAATCGAGACCGAACTTCGCGCCAAGATGCCCGACTCACTTGTCGGGCTCGCGGAATTATTTTCGCCGGGCGATGCTGAGCCGTTTCCATCCATCAAAGATTTTGGACCCTGGTGGACAGAGGGCCTTCTACTCACATTGCCCGAAGATGTGTGTCCATCCCCTCGGTTAACAGATATGTGTGCAGACTTTCGTGCTGTCTTGGCTTGGGAATTGTTCATTCCAGTTGGAGACTGGGTTGGCGGGGAGCACGGCGAGGATGGCTGAGGTGAGGGTACACTCTGCGGGGGCGAAGGAGACAATTTACAATGTATAGGAGGTAATTTTGAGGGTGTAAGCTTGTCAATGTCCTCCGCTGGAACTCGAGAACTTTGAAGCGGAACAGAGGGACGAAAGCCATCCTTTGCAGGGATGGGGGGAGGGGGAAGGGGGAAGGGTTTTCCAGTGAAATGAGTGGTTGCCGGCCGGCGTTCCATCAATTCAAACCTCTGCTGACGCGAAATCTGTAACTACTGCGTACGTGGCTAAGGAATTTCCCTTTTCGTTCATCTGAGGGGAAAAAGCAAAACAGTCCAAACGAGGCTTGAGAGCGAGTCGTTTGGGTACTAGTACTGGCTGAGCAGACGATTGCTGTATGATGCGGTGAGCCACAAAAATTTTATTTTCAGCCGGGGAGAAAGAAAAGGAGCGGAGAGCTTGCTCACATGAGGGAGCAAAAAATGTTTCCAGGCAGTATAATAGTGAAGAAATTGTGATTGGATTTGGGAGTCAAAGTAGTGTTCCTGTCGTAGAACGGCCACCGGTAATGTTGGACGGCTTTCTTCACCTCCCTGCCTTGGTGCAGCGGGAACGCGGGATAAACGAACACCAGACGATGCTCAGACGAGCGGAACAAGCAAAGGTGAAGAAGGCGGCGTGATAAATGCCGGACGAGAAGTTCCCAGCTAACAATCGCAAGGAAGGATACCGATACCGTAGCGATCCCTTATGCCACTCTGTAGGTGTTTGCGTTTGTCGGAGAGTTCTAGGATAGGACCGCTTGCCGAACGGGTATTCGAATTGAAACCAAAAGTCAAAAGTAAGGAGAAACTCATGGAGCGCTGGAGGGGGTAGTGATGAGGTCTCTACCTAATCTTTTGAATGGCGGGCGAATGGCTCGCATTTTATCTCGTCTAGTACCACATTTGTCTTCGTACTCTTTCTCTCTCTATACACAAGTCGCTCTATGGGATCCCTCGACACCTCACCAACCAATTATCATACCAGCGCAATATCCTTTTACAATCGAATCTTGAAACTTGGAGCGAGCCCCCGACCCCTGCCTCTCAACACTCCAACCCCGTGAGCGCTGGATGGTGTTCCACTTTACGGTATCATAACTTTGCCACACTGCATGTTTTTGGGGGTATGCTACGAAAACTGGTGAGAATCCTCAAACCTAATCACAACTACTCGAGTACATACCCTGACCCGCATACCGGTAGGGCTCAGTACACATTTTTACGAACACACGCGCGTAGATCTCCCTCCCCATCATCAGTGTCGCGGCCCTCTCCGCCTGCTACAAGTAGCATACCAGATACAATCTTTTGTCAACTCACCGCAACCCCCTCCGTCGGGCATCATCCATTGCATCATGCCTCGACCTAATACTCGCAATCTTCTAATCACATTCGATGCCTTTGGTACGCTTTTCAAACCCCGCTTACCAATCCCTCTACAATATATCGCGGTGGCCCAAGAGCATGGCGTAACGGGCTTGGCTGAAGAGCAGGTCAGCTCATCCTTCAAAAAAGGTAGGCGTGTGTGAATTTCCTGTGATTCTGTAACCTATCGCCCTTGCTGGCTCCTTTCACGGTCTGCAGCGCTTGTTTGCACATTCCAATTCTACCTGCCCCAGGTGCATATGGGCTATTGCTTCAACCTCACGGCTACTGCAGTCTAGCTTTCCATAACATGGTGATGCCAGTACAGCGGCCTAGGCCATACCATCATAGTAGGCCCTGCAAAGGGTGGTGTAAATTTCCAGAAGCTCACCAATGACTCCGGAAGCCCGAGGATCTGCCCTGGGCATCAGTTGCCCCTGGATAAGAGATAATTCAAACAAGATCTTTTGAAACTCTACTGACTCGTCGGAAACTAGCTTTCGCAGAAGGGAGAAAACTATTTCCCAACTATGGGAAATCCGTTGGCATGCGCCCCACAGAGTGGTGGGAAAGAGTGGGTATCCTTCTATCACACAATTCACCGCTATTTTACCCCCCTTCCTTTTACTATGTAGCTCTTTTCCATCCCCACCTAACCCCATCACCCCCGCCATTCTTCATATTCATATATAACTTATATATGACCTTATTCATACCCAAACCACCCCAAAATGGGCCACAGATTTATCCTACTTGCACCCTGGGCCATCATGTCCGTAGTAATCAGGGCCGCTGGAAGGCTTCTCCCCAGCTCCCTTGAGGTTTTTTTGTGACAATAAGGAACCAATTCCGGGGGCGCACTACAAAGTGCACCTGTATTTAGACCAAGGATAGATGTTTACATCACACATTCTGAGCGCTAGGCTGACAAATAGTTATTGGTGTCAGATAATCAAGAAAACCTTGGAACCCTTAGCACCCGACGATCTTCCAGCTGGTATCATCTCAGATTTGATTCGGCGATTCAGTACATCTACAGGCTACGAACTCTACGGCGACGTGATACCTTGCCTCGAGTTCCTTCAGTCTTTTCGATCCCGACGGGCATCTTTCTGGCCTTACGACACAGTCACAGTTGGGGTAATAACCAATTCCGACAGCCGTGCTGTGTCGATTCTCAATTCTCTATCAATTGGGGTCAGGTCATTCGCACCAAAAAATATCTGGGAGGAAGAACTATGGACCGGCCTCAAAGAAATCCTACCTCCCAAACGGAAGGCCGGGAGGCCCCGCAAGAAGCCCCTAGTTGAGCAAAAACTGGAGATAGACTTTGTCGCACTTTCATACGATGTGGGAGTCGAAAAACCTCACCATCAAATCTTTCGTGAGGCCGAAAGGATGGCCAAAGAATGCAGGAATCTTGAGGGCCCATGGGCCCGTATACATCTCGGAGATGATCTAGAGAAGGATTACTACGGAGCGAAGCTTGCTGGGTGGAAAGCTGCGTTGGTTTGCCGAGACGGTAACAGGCCTGAAAATCGGGGAGTGGCCATGGTGAGGGATTTCGGGCTAATACGTCAGCTTGGTGGGCTTCTCCTTTAGAATTACACTGCGATTCCGGTAGGGTGATAAGAGGGAAGCAAAAAGAGACTGGGATGGTGAAAGCACCAGGACTGTTTTCACTAATAGTCATTTGGTCTCTATGCAACCTTCAGCCCACACTAGGGAGATAGCCACCATCATCCATTGAGTTAAGGAGAGCTTCCCCAAAATTAAACATGTATCACTCTCTTTTCGACCTAATTAGCTTTGGATCTTGCATCCTTTTGGTATTCTCGTCATACAATCACGGAACACCCATATACAGGACCCGCCCGAATGCACAGTCTCCACTGATTGGCCAGTACTCAGTGTAAGGGCGTAGACTGTGATGACTAAGTCATGATTCCACCAATAAGTATGATAGCCAGTGTACATTCGGGCAGGGTGCGAATTTAGGTGTTCCACGATTGTACCCTCGGCTCGAGAAAATTGCCGTCGATATTCTAGGTCTACTCCTGGTGCGAGAAATCATAAGGAAAACATGTCCTCTGTAGCTTCCGGTTTCTTCAGGAAGATACCGGCCGCTCAAAGTGCTTCCAGGTACTGTACTCATGCAATTCCAGGTATAAAGCGAGGCTCTAATTAGTATACTCTATTCGCCGAGGCCCTTCTCTAACTGAAAACTTCCCCCTCAGTCTTACTATGAATCATAAAGCCCAATCCAACCAATAATGCCGTTCACTTCTAACTCTCGTCGCTGCGGAGCCAATTTCTCCAGTCAATGGTCTTGGGCCCAACAATTAGAGTGTACTCTTGCACTCTTACAATAGACTCGCCACTTCTCCACTTCTCCTCTCCTCATGTTAAGTTTCTTCAATAATGCACATCAAAGCGTAAATTAATAATATCGGGCTGTCTGTTTCACTCGTCGCAGCAATCTACCAGCCGCCAAAGGATGGGCAAGATAGTTTAAGTTTACCTGGTCAGTCCTGAGGAGGTAATCGGGGCTCCTTCAGGAACTAATTAGACTTTGAGTATGATACATGGCGAACAGATTCCAGGAACCCCAGGGCTTTGAGAGCTTCTCCCGGGCGGGCATGGCTTTAGGTCAATTCAAGCGGGATCAGGAGAAAACTATGCAAGTATATTCGCAATCACTCATTCGATCAAGTTCTATGCTCTTCTGGAATCCTTCAAACTCCATTGGGCTATTCATTGTTAACCTATGGTGAACTCGAGCAAGCTTTCCCATCGAACCACGGAATCAGCGCGAATTAAATGCAATTAGGACATCCCACACTACAGTATGCCGATGCGCTGTCCGGGTGATCCATTTTGACCACATCATTCCATGGAACTTCTATTCCGTCGATTTTTTTTCTCCATCCTTGAGAATACCTCCTATTACCTTCATACGGTATAATCTGCCCAAGAGCGGCGGTTCTTAAATTTCCTGTTTCGGATACTTGAGATCAACTTTTCTCTTTTTTTCTCCTGCTCCCTGGATGGGGGTTTTGTGCTTGTTGCTGTTGCGTTGCCTGGTTTGTTCGCCGGAAACATCTGGCCTTCTCGAGTACGTCAAGGCATCCCAGGGCTTAAGCAGGTTGGCCCCTATGCATACATCGCTACTCCCGCACTAACTTAGTGTGGAGACCCCATAGGCTCGGGGTAAAGGATTTTTCCCCGTGCCTTCACAAATCTTCAACCTGAATTGTTGGCAATGTCTCCGTTAGACTTTTTGCAAATGAATCTCTAGCATTGGTCCCAGTGGCTAAACGGTCCGAATCACCATATATTCTCGGGTGGTTTGCCCAAACCTGGCCTCACCAAGGCGTAGTACCGAGAATGCTACGATACTGCGACATCGCTACTCTGTATTTTGTTGAGAACTGGTCCAAACACCAATGTTCCAGCGGTGTTGTGTTGGCTCGACTATGCTTGAGTATCAGGTCTCCAGCCAACCCCATACTTCCAGCAGTCTTCCATCAACTCTACAATCTACATCGTCATTTTGCAGAAGCATCGATAGCATACCAACACGTTGAGAACCTATATAATATTGATTGTTTTCCACAGAGAAAGTTGCGCACTACCCATGAAGCTGCGTTAGTCAATGTCCAAGCAGTCATCTACCTCATTTGAATCCTACGTAATGTCAACCAGGGGTACCCGGGAGTTTAATTTCCGGTTTCCTATCGGCCTAGGCTTGTACTCGTACAGGTATTATCCATCTAGGCACGAGGCTTCTTGCAACCAAGCAAATCTGAATACAGTGTCCAAGTGCTCGCTAAAGCAAGTACCTACACGACAAACGCCGGATAGCTTAAAACATACAACTTCTGGTACCGAAAAGTGATAGGGTGCGCCGTCCTACACCTACTCCCAAGCTAAGCGACAGATAGGGGAAATTCATTATATACCGCGCTCAAGCAGCCGTATTGGAGCAGCGATTCTTTGGGTGGGATCATAATGCGCTGGGGAAATGCAACCACTGACCCGAGTACGTTCTATATCCTGAGCAAGTCGCCAGTCTGCACCATAATACCAACACTGTTGCTACTGTTTCTGCCGCAGCTACAGTAGTAGTTACTTCTTTGACTCGCCACCCTTATAACTTCGCTACTGGGGTTAGAAGTTCACAGTGTTACAAGTTTAATACTTCACCCTGCGTCTTGTTATTCCCCGGGTGCGCAAAGCTAACAATTCTCGGGCCTACCTGTCGGTAGCACGTTGGTGCCGGGCGATAAGCGCAAAAATAAATGCCAACAACTACCGCTTCGTTTGACTAAAACATGAATAAACAGTTTCCGGCTGGTTGATAGCACCGTATCTTGCGGATGGGCGTCTGCAAGAGGGGGCGAGACAACCCTAATGTCCCCTTGATCCGCATTATGCAACCTGTACCGACACAATAAGAGACGGAGATACCCGCACGTTCCTCCAATTCAAGGGTTTCGAGAAAATTGGCCTCAATGAGCTTGCCTCTCTAGTATCACATACTTCAGACCAATAATACGAGGTTCAGGTACGGCACAACATCAAGAAACCAATAACATGTTTTAGCCCATCTTCTCCCCTCCCGTTTTGACGCTAATTCCAAAAGAGAAAATAAATCATGGTTCCTATACTATTCCTTTCCTCGACCAAGGTGCAGCCTTGTTTCCACTGCTCTAGAGAAGCTATCGTCGGGACCGACCTATCGTGGCACCCTACTGCGACACACTGACCGCTTCTAAGCGTGCGCTCTGCATTTTACGGATGCAAACTAAGCTCAAATCTCTGGTGTTGAAAAGGCTCGGCATCTATAACTTTGCGTTAGCTCCCCTGCCGCATGAATTACTCGAATACATTATGATCCTGGCAATAAACACTAACCTGCAACAGTCTTGATCTTCGACTGGATGGACCAGGATAGTGCAAATCGATTGCTCAGCGATCTGGCAATCGGAACTATATCAGGCCACTATCGCTATTATTCTATCCCATACGCCACTCGTCCCGGTACTGTGCACCCCCCAATAGTAATCGCTGAAGGCCAGTATCACGAATTAAACCATCGCTGGGCGAGATCCCCATCTGCCGCCGAGACCCACCTTACTCGCAACCCACTGAACCCGAGAACCTTCGGTGAACCAACACCTGTTTTGACCTTGAAATCGTAATGCTCTCGCCAAAATGGCCAGACCCGTTAGAGATTCTCATACCTTAGCACCTACCAGTCGGCGAACTGTCGATGTACGCCAAACAATCATAGGGGTACGTGACCTATCGTGCTAAAGCCCTCCCCCTATCGTACAAGGATATTTCCAATAAAGGGGATACTTTCTGAGCCCAGGCTTCAGGGAGCGGGTGAATCGAGGGTAAAAACTCTTCTATCGAGAAGGTAGCTTATTCGTTACCCTAAATGCTGCTTCTCAAGTCCACCACACACCGTTACTCCATAGAGATGAGCTTTTGAAGGTGTGCGAGCGCCCACCCTTCCAGCTAATATTCAATCCGAGTGCATCCCTTCAACCCACCATCATGCCTATGAAAGAAACTATTTCCAGCTGAGCCATCAGAAACTATCACTCGGGCTTCCCCTCTCTCTGTCTGGCTCTGAACAAAAAAGCCAATTGAATATATCTTTAGAGCCTAATTTAGTGCTCTATCTGCTAGCGGTTGGGGCCAAGGCGCAATATTATAAAGTCTTTAGAATTCACATATCTATCAAATACCCCTGCGAGTCAACCTGTCGACACGGCACAGATCCCCCGCTCGACAATCGGTTGTTAGCAGGGTTCCGAATAGTCCGACCTGTCAAGTCTTGGAGGCAGGACCAGACTGACCAGTCCTGAGCGATGCCGTGACTGGACTTGACCTAACTCGGGTGGTCCGGTCCGGTCCGGTCCGGACTAGCCCCAGACCGGTCTTTATAAAATATTTCATGGTCATGTAATATCACTCACTTAGTGCGCCGAAAAAGAAAAAAAAAATCGACACTCGTGAATCTATTTTTGCTGCCCCTAATTTAAGTGAGCCACTGTTTGCACCGCCAGCCTACCTATTTAGCGCCTTTAGGAAATCAAAGCTAGCTAACCCTAACCTCCAATGCCCCATCCAGGCTGTGGTATGGGCTGCATGCTCCGTCCAGCTCAGAACACGATGTCCATCTTCTACCACTCCCGGACCTTTCTAAGCCATACAGAGAGATCGTCGCCACCAGGAGAGATGGCTCCCGGGCTACCCTCGATTGAAATATCACAGGAGGCCGCAGTTGCCTCGAACTCACAATTTGGGAAAATGCGCCCCCCTCAGGTGGGACCCGGGTGATTTGCAACGAGAACTTAAACGATTTCCAGTCGGACAGACTAACAGCTGAAGCCCAGGAGCTCAACACACTGTAACTGGTGATAACCAACTGACCAGGCGTCCACTAGGATATCATATCTAGCAGCGTCTCTCTCCCAGCCCCAGTTTTTACCTCAACCAGCAGAATGTGCCTGTCATACTGCATAATTTTCCCTAGATATCATCCACAAAGTTTTCAAGTCAAGGAGAACTGAAAATCGGATCAATGTCCGTCTAGACACGATTCTTGTTCTATCCCACTACCGCTTATGCCCAGATTTGGCCCCGGAGGGGTATCTTCACCGCATCTAACGAAATGCTTACTGGAATGATGCTCTGGGTGTTCCCCCATTCCTTCCCCTAGACTCTTCTCCGCCCCAGAGCTCCATAGCTGTCATGATTGCTGCTTTGAAGCCTTAAGAGTCTTTGACTCATGTTGAACTCCACAAGTTGTGATTGGCCCATTTCTTAAGCCAAATGTTGCAGTTCAATCAACCGTATTATGACATAGGCAGCCCCACTGGCCGTGTCTGGCTAATCGCTGCTGATATGAGACTTCATGGTTCAGTCAACTAGACATTCTTGAGAAATAATTCCAGGCTAACAGGCTTATCTCGCGATGGACATAGCCGAGGAATTTCCCTCATAAGGGTCGGTGAACGAACAAGGATTGACCATAACCCCCTCCCAACCTCCCTCGCCTTCTACATCAATGCTTTGAATCCAGTTTTAGGGGGTTTGGTATATTTTGCTGAGAGCGGTCAAGCTCCACACTCTGCTCTCAATGGATGAGGCAGCTGAGTTGCTAACTGATGAATTCTACCAATGATTTAAACTAGCCTCGGGAGAAAAGACTGCGCGAAGGATAGTGACAAGTGAAAAATTTGACAAACGATGTCAAAATAACCCAAGATATCTGTGCGTAGCCCAAACGGGCACCCTTTTCTCACCTAGCCACCTTGGCCCCATCCACCCCCAGTCGTATCCCTCAGAAACACCAGCACTTACAGAGTGCGCACCCTGTGGGAGCCGCCATCACCGTCGGGAAAACGGTCGGCCGCCCCAAAGTAGAACCGTTTTAGGAGGAGCGAACTCCAAGTCTTAAACCACAGATAACACAACAAGCCTGTCCAGCCATTCAACTTGGCTAAGGCTAACTCTAACTCCCTCTTTAGGTGTTCCCATCAAGCTAGCCCTTTTTTCTTCAAGGCTAGCCACTGGCTTACTTTGTCATTACTCCCTTTCAGCGACCCGAACGACCCAACGAACCCACAAGTCAAGAGGCTTCAGCGCGAAGATGGGATTAGTCCTCCTTTCACAACACGTCATTAGCCTCCACTATCTCACCTAGCTTCCGCCCTTCTCGTAGTTACCTTTCGCGTCCGGGTGGCTATCATCCTCGATAAAGTACAGTAAAAATATTGACCTATTTTCCAATGACTCAAGGCAAACGCCTTCCTTCAGTACCAATACCCATCCGACTTGCTTCCAATAATTCCAGCCCTTCCCACGAGCTGCCAGTTTTCTGGAGGTCATTGGGGCTCCTCTACTAGACCCTTGACCTGTTTAATCTACGTGCCCGATGACGAAGAAAGTTAACTGGGGAGTCGACATCCTATCTCCAAGCTATACCCCAGTTTGCAAAGGCAAGCCATTACAACTACCTCCATTAGGGGGCTTTAACCTGCGATACGTTCAGGCAGCGAAAACATGAATACCGCCATGCGAGTGAGGTATATCCCGTGCAGCCTCCCATCTCCTCTTCTGCCATTCTACACCACCGAATCCCGGATTTCTTGGGGAAAGGAATTACAGGTGCATAAGGTGGCATGCAGGAGCTCTCTCCTCCACGGTCTACTCTCCCCGAACAATTCAAAGCACGAACGATTAACTAAGCAAGAAAAGAAACCACCGCAATCGAGGGCCAATACCACGGGGACTGATGTCTCAGGACAAGACCCTTCTATCCGTTCAGGACCAAGTGCCCTCATACAGGACCTATCCCAATCTGGCCATCATAACTATAGCCCACCCGTCGTCTATCGATTGAACGAAGCTATATATCAGCTCGGTGAGGAGGGTGATAGTGGTCCTTCCAAAATTTTTATACTAATTCGTGCCATCTCCTATAGTTTGATTGCCATAATTACCTTTAGTCGGCTAGGTCTCCCCGCATATCTGCCAGTGTCATCATAATCTGAGGATTATACGCTTAACTTTTAATGATTTAGCCACTAAGATAATACAAAATAATACAAGGAAACGGTATCAGCAAGCTACATCTACCCCACACTAACACTGTATAGTCACTACTATGCTCCGCTAAGGCAAGCTCGTTCACCGCATCCCATCGAAATCAAAATAGCTAGCCCACACAACTTTCCCAACACACCACTCACTCATCCCGGATCCCTTACCAAATCCCCAATACTCTTCTCCCATGTAATCCTTCACCTCGTATCAAGAGCCCCCCCCCAGCGACCTACCCCTCCTTCCTCCCTTGATCGCGTACCGCCCGCGGGTCAACCACCCAAGCCACGTAACCCCTTTTTTGTTTGCCCCCCACCCAGACAACCATGTACTAATCCAGAGTGACATCCTATGATCCGCCGGCACACTCCACCTTTTGACCCCTACCCGGGAAATCGTTGTATGGCATGATTCTACTCAGTGTGGTGCGATTGGTGATTGATATCAAGTATGGTTCCGGCCGTCTAGACACAACATTTCGATGATCGCAATGGGGGACGCAACGGGGGACGCCTTGGCATACAAGTTCACCCCCAAGCCCTTTCTAATTTAACCAAAATTAAGTTATTATTCAGTTTATCTTAACATATCATCAGCTATGATTTTGTATCGTTTCAGAAATTAGATCTTGGAGCTTTAATGTAAGTTCTAAATACTCTTATCTGGATATACAGTATCGCAATCATTCACAGTGGATAATCAATGCATAATTATAAAATTTTAATGTCATCACAAAAATAGGAGAGAATGAAGTTGTACTCTCAGCGTAAGAAAACGAGTGACAGCTTAAAGGTAAAATTGTATGCCAAGGCGTCCCCCGTCGCGTCCTTGTTGCAACGATCAAAATGTTGTGTCTACGTCTTGAAAGGTGATCACGTGCCCGAGGTACTCAATCCGTCACGGGTCATTATTTCCTCACTCACCCTTTTTCCTGTTGGCTGACTAGCTTAAGCAAGGGCATATTGTAAGGTGTGCGTCATCCAAAATGTTAAAGTACAGAAGACTGAAAAAGGAGTGCTATGTAGCTAAGTAGATTGTTCTGCCAAGACATCACTGTGTAATAAAATTCAGTATAAGGATATAATTTTAGTAATTACTTATACGCTTATTTGACAGTTCCCCTCTGTACCACCGAATTTCATAAAATGACGGCGGGAAAAAAAGTTTATTAGAATACCACCCTACTGAATATTGCCTGGGAAATATATTATATTAACCGAGAATAATGACAAACTTTGTGACAGCTAGAATATCGTGGAGGTGCTCTACTACCATTTTCTCTATACATGGTAGGCACACCAGATCCTGGGTCTCCTACCCTTCTTCTCTTTTTTACTGGTCTTCTTTAAGGTACCTGTGTTAATGGCGGCTCTAGTACTAAATTTGATCCATTATTAGTCCTCTCTCCAGTAAGTCCCATTTGGGTAGCACCATTTGTATTCCCTCTATCCAGATCTATTATAAGTCCAAAATCAATGTCCTCCTCTTGGCTTTATACTAGGCCAGTACCTTTATCTACTGGCGACAAGGTAAGATTCTTGATATTGACAACAGGTAGGTTGATACTGTAGATCTCTTTATAGGTTTCAGTTTAGCAATAGCTTGGCATGTAGTCAATAGTAGGTATCTTTCAGAGAAGGTAGATAACTGAAATTGCATGAGTGCATGGAATATTGGTATCAACAAGGTAATGGCTGGTACATTTCCAGGACTCTAGATTGACCATATATTGTTGCACACTATTTATTACCCATGTAACTAGTGATTCATCTGGACCTGAGATTTGAATGGAATACTGATAGGCAAATTTAAGTCACTCTTTCAACTTTCCAAAGTTGATCAATTGACAGCCCTCAGGCTGCAACCTAACTTCTGCTTTCTCATAACACTGATGGTGGTGATCTATTTCCTTCTGCCATATCCTATTCAATATTAAAAGAACTGGTTACTCTCACTTCTCTAAGTAGATTGAATTCATGCTCTCAACAATATTACAAGTATTATATGAGTACTGATGGCCAGGAATGTGGACAGAAGAAAAAAACTCTAGCCCAATCTCCTTGATATACAATGCAGCTTTTAGATTCACATTAGTCAAAGTATGTATGTGATCTTGAAATTGAGCAAAATTGGATGAATATGCAATCTCCTAAAATAGATCTTTAGTAGAAACTCCATAACTCTTTTTCAGATTCTCACTGACATGCTGATAACAATATGCTCAGATGGCATTGTTTAGAATTTGATCAGCAGCTATTTAATCTTTATTCAGGTTACTAATAAAAGTAGTAGCAGATCCATTAATCTCAGGGATTATGTAATTATTGAATATACCTGTTAACTTATCATCCTTATTATAAGTAGGTAGAAAGTATAGAAAACACCAACAAAATACACTGTACCTTATAAGATTATGAAGAAAGTACTCCTATGAATCCTGATTCTCATTCTCCACCAGAGACTCTGTAAGTAATATTACACAATTATTACCTTCAATTCTAACAACAAAGAGGAGAGTTTGCTAAAACTTTAACTTGGTAAAAGTGCTATTAGTAGCAATAAATTTTAAAGATCTTTGGAAAAGATGATAGCTTGCAGAAGGGCTAATACATAAGAATTGAAAATGCCTACTCTCTGGATATGCACTGAGGTGAAAGTGGCCCACTTGGTCAATAACAGACAGTTTCTGAATATATAATAACAATACATGAAATTGTGCACTCGCAGTACTGATATCTTGACCATTAACACACTATAGAACCTTGGATACTATAGGATAATTAATACTAGCATTATGGTGAAGCTGTATTCCCTGCTGAATATCTTATAGTTTTGTCTTCAATATTATGGCAAGTATTTTAGAAACAGCGTCATAGAGGTAAGCAACCTGACTAGATAAGGTATAAGATGCTGCTGGTACTGCTCTAAGACAGGTAGTATGTAATAGATTTAAAGTGGTAATGATAACTGGTTCTTCCTCCCAGTACTATGTTGCACGAATATAAAATAGGCACTCAGCTACTGCATGATATTTAACCCCACATCTTGAACCGTATGTTTTTTTAATTTTTTATTACAAATTTATCTGCAACTACCCATTGGTGAAGTTCAGCATTGAAGTCAGAAAATATCTCGAAGAATTACTTTAGTAACAAAGCCATAACAAGGCTATTGGAAGAGAGATAGAAGCTGTAATTGAAGTAGAAATTTGGAGTAGGATATGGAAAGAGATGACTAGATTTATGGTAGTTATTACATTATAGGCAACAGGATGTGTAGTGGGGCAAATGTCTTCTGTGAATCCAAAAAAAGGTCATTCTATCAAATAGTTTTTCCTGTAGGTATTTTGTGAAATTTAGTGCTATAGAGGAGTATTCTGTCAAATAACCATTACTTATATTGTGAACCTCATTTAAGATAAAATTCATAAACTTTTTCAAACAAGATCAAGACATAATATCATTATAACTATATTTATTGTCTGACTCTATTGATATTATTTTCAATTAATCTAACTCAACACTCTCAAAGAGATGGTAGTGACAAATTGGTTTTTTTTTATTATTTTTTTTATTTCAACATTTCTAGATAAAGTAAGATATGGCATTCACCTTGGTGCTGGTTATGCAGACTCCAACTAAGCCTTTGTTCTGACTCAGAATCCCGCACAGCTAGAAGAAAAGCAATTAAAAGAAAAGACCTATCCAAGTAATCAGAAACCTGATCTGCAACTTAAATAATTTAAACATGGGGGAATTTTACCTAGAACTACTAATAGTACAACTATCAATTAGAGTAAAAGGCTCTTCTGTCTGTGCACTACACACTAATCTACAAATAAATAATAAGAGAAAAGCTACAATCAAGCAGTCAAAGCAAAGAAATTATCTATCCCAACTGTGCACACATACCGAACTGTATGAAACTTTAATTAGGGAAAACCTCAAATTGATAACCATAGTTATCCCCTCATAGTTGTGGAAATAGTATCTGACTGAAGACTGGTTATATCAGAAACCATATAATAACAAATAGGTTGACTCTAAAAAGCAGGAAAATGTATTAGCTTGGTGACAAAATTCACTGACTCCTATATCACATATTAATAATCACACATTACAATCATTATACCAGAATCTCTTACAATAACCACCAAAGCCTGCCCAACATATAATTGCACTATGCTAATGCGAAGTGGACTTCTTACTCTCTTGTACTCTAGTACTTCAAAGTATGAAATTAAATGATAGAAGGTGTTCTACCATCTATGATTCACTTGTGAGTAAAAGAGCTTCATCACTGATAATATAAGAATCATTCTGACTAACCACCGCTCTTGACATAGTATAATATACACTGTTTAATAATATATATGAGGCGATATAACTGGGAGGGCTGCAGGCTTCGCTGGAGGATATTGGGGAAGTAAGCAGGATTGGTGGAATCTAGAAGGACCGTTCGGTATGCACTTGAGAGAGAAAGCTATACTTGCTACAAAGCCTGCAATAGGCTATTCATTAATTGCAATATCCAAAAAGTATGACTGCTGTACTTACTTGAATAGACAGAAAAATTGAAATGCAGGTGGCGGCACCAAATCTGTACTGGCAAGTCAATATTTATCGTTTTCACCTAGGTTCCTCTGGGATCATAAGACTTCCAGCTGAGTGCTTCCATAGGGATTGTATCCAGTATACCTAAAATAGAGGCTGAATATCAAGGCCAATATAGAGTGCAATGAGCATAATAATTGGAAATAACAAATAGTCTTTCTGGAATGTATTGGAAAATGAGGTATTACAATGAAAGACTTCTTGGATCAAACTCTCAGGTCCATTATTACTGGTACTGTTAAAAGGTTACTGACAGGCTACAGGCAGCGGTTGGGGCCTAGTTTATTGAAGATCAGGTATTATAGCATGAGACAAAACAGGGTTTCGTAGAGGGAAAGCAGGAATTAGGTATACTACTTTACAGACTACCCTCATGTTCACCTGACCTTAACTCAATTCAGAATGTATTGAGAATTATGAAGCTATCTATTAAAGTACAAAGTCACTTCTCCAGAATCTGTACTGAGATTCACATAGCAGTACAGAAGAGTATGATCGGCAGAAGCCTTCAGATTAAAATACATTAATTCATAGCATACTAGAAAGATTGAAGGAATGTAGAAAGCTGAAAGACATGCAGACCAGGTGGTAAATTCTTTAGCACATCTAGTATTACTTTATACAAAGTAGAATCAAATTATTTTATTTACATGTTATGCCATAGTGATAAATGTTATAAATTCGGATGGAGGTTAGCAAATTTTGGCACCAAGCTCACAACCATTAGGTATTACAGTCTTACCTGAAATAGGAGTAAGAGAAACTGTAAGAAAAAAATACTAACTGTAAATGAAGGCTTTTGGCAAAGTAAGAGCCCAAAGCTGTCCAGCAAGAAAGGCCACAAAAGCCATCTAAGTAGAAAATAAGAGGATATAGTAGTAGATGATCAGTCAAATAAGTTATAAGCAGTGGAGCGTGAACTGAATTGACTGTAGTTGAAGTAGAAAGAGGATTTTGTATTCAAGAACAAGCTCAACCATAAATATTCAAAGACTGTAACTATAATACTGCATCTCTTATATAGTTCCTTGTCCTAATAGTATAAGTTATAGAATCACTAAGTAGGTGGGCTTTTACTAATAGCAGAAGGGAAAGAGACATGAGCTACAAAGATAACAAATAATGATACCAGAACATGGAAAATATTTTTAATTTAAGCTAGTAGTATGCATGTCCTAGAATATACTACAAGGTCTACTCTGAGTAGTTAGTAATAATACAGAGTGACAGGTTATTTAAAGGAAGGAGGGCAATGTAGGAGTTTAGTGGGATTAAATCTAAGTAACACTCTGTCATGAATGTGGCTTGGTGAGGAAAAGGGTTTCACATGACATATGGTTATAAGTCACAGGTATGTTATTGTTTCACATATATGACTTATTCGAGTCATATGATTTGTTTATTGTGTTATGATTGGTTTATGAGTTTTTGCACATGACCTTGCTATGAGGTGATGGGTTTTGAACATGTGACTATCTTGGTTACATGACTAGTTTGTTACGATTTGGTTTCGCACATGTGACCACTTTAGGTCACATGATTACGGGTAGGAAGAACACTATATAAGGAGGCCAATGCGGCCGAGGAGGATATGTTCTTCACGCTTTGTTCTAAGTACTTTTCCTCGTCCTTGTCGTCACTTTGCCCCAAGTGTTTCTTTCGCCCTCATGATGGGCCTTGATGCCTTAGATTCTGGGGGAGATATCTGAGTTCGCTCAGTAGTTCCTGGGGTCTTTGGTGTTGAGGTCTGTTAGGTGTTGCGTGGCGGATAACTTGTTTGCGTCTCGTTTCGTTGGGTTGGTTATCTCACAATACTAGCACTTCGAACACTCATCACGGTTGCATACGAGCCCCTTTCGGTAAAATGTCTACGGCTTCCTGTCTATCATCTACTTACAGCTTTCGCGTTCGATTGCGGGCATCAAACAATGTGTTTAGGGGGATCACCCGTGTCGTTCTTTGTACCAGCTCATGTTCTTGTTGGGTTTTAACGGAGTTCTTAGTTCTCGCGATACAAAACGCCCTTGGGCTAGAATGATGACCTTCCCAAGTATCAACACGTCGTACCGGCCGCATTACTTCCTCAAGGAAGGGGGCCTTGCCGGCCCCCCCCTGCCTTGTTACTTTACATTTCTACGGTCGGAATCCTACGATGTTGTTTATCGCTGTTTCCTTGGAGTTTTTGTCCTTGCGGCATTTACGGCGATTCAGTCAGGCGTCTCATCCTCATAGCTGTGGGGATGGCTTTGACCCTGAAAAGTCTTACCCCCTAGTGTGGTTTTCATGGCTACTTAGAGTGGTGTGGGACGACTGGCTGCTAGGCACTCACGTTGTCTGTGCATTTGGGTGGTTTGGTTGTGGTCTGTAGTTGGTGGCTTCACCCATTGCAAGTGGAGCCTACCTTCTGTTTGCCTGCTTCTGTTCATTCGCCCTTCCCCTTCTTGTCGCGTCAGTTGGGGATGCCTCTTGCCCGTCATTCGGTCTGTGCCTGTTGCTGGACCTGCGGGGCTGGCTTTGGCTGGCTCCACTTACCGTTTTCCTGACTCGGTTTGACTTGGTTCGGCTGGGTCAGATGGTGTGGCTGGTGCTGGTCCCTTCGGGTATTGGTGCTGCCTCCTTTGTGGCTCCCCGCTGTGGCTGGTGGGCCCCTCTCGGCTATACGGTACTGTGGGTTAGGGCTCAGTTTGTGTGGCCAAGACCCGTGGCTGCCTGATGGGATTAGGTATTGCTGTCCTGTAGCTGTCGGATGGTTAATCTGTTTGAGGGGCTGAGGGGGCCGCATGGGCTCTGTGGCGCCTGGTGTGTGGGGCTTGGGGGGGGCTGATTGGGGAGGGGGAGGTACCTGTGAGCACCGGTCGGACATGTGTCAGGTTAGGTGATGTCTAATTAAGTGTTTCCGGTCTGGCTTGGGCTGTTGGGCGAAGCTGCTGAGTGCTGCAAAGCTCCCCGATGGACCAGTTGGCTGATGGCCACCTGTGCGGATAGTGGATTGCGACCACCTGGTTGGACTTGTTTGGGTCTTGTGTGCTGGGTTTCGTGGGGCTTGTTTGGTTTCTTTGGTTTGGTAATGGGTATGGCTGGCGGGGGCAAGGCACAACGGGTGGGAGATAGGCCCCACTGGCCATTTAGGTCTGTCACCACCTCTATGTATTTCTTTTGTTTATATGTTTGTGTTGGGGGACGGGCAGCAGGTACAGGTCCTCCTCACCATTATGCTCTCCGGAGGCACTTGGCAAAGTGGGTTCATAGGGTCGACGGCCTGGCATGTGGATGCTAGAGGTGGACATGTTGGTCACCTCCTCTCTGCCATCGTGTCGCCTGTAGTTTATATTGGTTTTGGTTTTGTTGGTTTTCTACTGTGGTAGAGGTGTTGCGAGACGGTGTTTAGACCGAGTGGTAGTGATTTTATATTTGTTGGACGAGGAACCTGGTTGGGTTGGTCTTTTGCTCGGCTTTGGCTACGCTTAGTGCTGGTTGGCTTCATACCAGAGGGGCTATGGACTTGGACCGGGGTGGGCTCTGGGTTGTTTGATGGTCTTGTAATTAGTTTCAGTGTGGGCATGACTCGGGGATGGCAGGTGCGGGACCGTAGACTTAGTTAGCTTAGGATTAGTGGTACACCGGTTAGCGGTATCCCTGTACCGGCGGGGGCTCGTCATATGCCAGTGTTGGCGGTACAAGTTTAAATAAAATTAGATTGATTTCTAAGTACTTTTCCTACTTATTACTTTAACGAATCTAAAATACTTTCACAATCTTTATCTTTATTGCAACGATATGGTTACACCAAGGAAAGCCCTTCATGCAGAAGAGTTAGAGAAAACTTAAGATATGCATTTCCGATAGAAGACACAGGTCTTGTACAATCGGTAACATAGGCAGTGGCCTAGTGGCATCCTAAGACGAAGAAAGAAAGAAAAGAAAAAGAGAAGTATCATTCCCCATCGCCAAGAACTAACTATCCTAGGAGGGATTGTTACACACTCCTTACCACATTAGAACTTCAGAGTGAACTGGGAGAACTTCCTCATAATAGCATGAGACTAAGTATAGTAGAGTAAAGTAAAGAAGAAGAAGTCAACTATATATCTGTATAGGAACTCTGGAGTAAATAGTAGGAAACAGGAGAACACTATGGTTCTGTTTTGGTAGAAACTAAATATGAGTAAAATAGAAGCAATGGAGGATAAAAATATACTTGTAATAGCCTATTTTCTTCCTATTTCGCTTTGCTCATAGTTGTCCAAATCAAGTACAATGCCAAAATAAGTGAAATACAACACAAACTCTAGTTCATTTTCTCCTAACATTTTTTTTTTTTAAACATATTACAGATTACATATTTTCACCATCATAAAAATGCTATTCCTCCTTTACTAGGCTTTGTTACAGGGCC
Organism: Tuber melanosporum; assembly: GCF_000151645.1. Classification (NCBI taxonomy): domain Eukaryota; kingdom Fungi; phylum Ascomycota; class Pezizomycetes; order Pezizales; family Tuberaceae; genus Tuber; species Tuber melanosporum. The sequence goes on along the minus strand of NW_003298840.1, from coordinate 89,709 downwards.
CTGTTTCTCAAGAGCGGGAACAAAATAACCGTGGATAATCTCACTTACTGAGAAAAGAAATCAGCCAAATTGGACCAAACTGACAGAGCTAGAGCTATTTGAAGTGGTCCAACTTCAATCACCTATAACTCACTCAGTTTTGGTCCGATTTAGCTGATTATTTTTTTTTAACTTGAGGTTAATAACCTAGTATTGGCACCCCATTCTTTGGCAATGATACCTTGTAATGAACTCTATTCTTTACAAGACCACAAAACCAGCATTTCGAATGATAAAATCATGTGATACATTTGAACAATCAGAATCCGACTTACTAGCTAAATAATTCTTGAAGTTACTACCACAACCACCTAAACTACCAATCTGTTTATCTTTCATTCCCAATTTCTCTCCCACTTGTGATTCTAAAGGCCATATTTTCAATTCACTATGTTGACTATTTTTATCATCAAGTAGTTAAGAATCAATGATTTATTTAGTAATGGGATTGAATCAGTTTGAATCCATTGCTAATAAAGCTTGAACTGGGTCAGCAGGTGGCTGTAACGATTCAAGATCTTCTGGACTCAGATTTTTTCAAAGATCTGAAATTGGTACCAAGAGTCTATTGTGAATAGATCATCCCTGAGTAACAATATGCTTGAATTAGCTCTAATCTGCTTTTTCAGCCTTACCCATATCAATACCCTAGCAGTTTAAGGCTTCTTTTGCATTATTTACTACAACAGCAATATCTTTCTGAGTTCTCTTTATAGCAGCAGCCTTTTCCTTCAACTCTATTTCCTTTTTCTTCTGTTTAGCTTACTTAACTGAAATAATACTACCTTTTCAAATCACACTCTAAAGATATTGTCTTATTCTAACTCCTTGTTAACTACTCTTATTTGAATAGTCCTGTAGGATTCTTCTTATAGTTGTGCTTTAGTAAGCAGACCTTGAGTACTATTTACCTATTGTTGAAACTGTTTCCTAGAATGAGGATTAAGAGATTCTGATTGAGCAAACTACTCTTCTATATTCAACTGGCTTTCTGAGTAATTGCTTGGAATTGAAGATGATCTAGACCTCTTAGCCCTCTCACCCTTAGCTCAGTCTGTAGTTGGTACTTGGTAGAGTTGTCAGTTGACTCTTTTAATGGTACTACTTCCTTGTTCTTATTATTATAAGAACACATTTTCTTTAGAGTACGCTTAAAGGAGGCAGGAATCCTTCCAGAGTTCTTGAAGAAGGTTTTATTGCTGATTAAACTCAGGTTGTGAAAGAAGGAGGTAATATTATAATCAATTTTGATGGAATGTAGAATATTATGGATTGCCTAATTATGATAATGCTTCCATGGTTGGAAGATATCAACATCAAGTAGCTGTAACAGATATGTTAAGTGAGAGGGAAATTTAAAGATAATAATGCTATTCTTATCACATTTAATAATAAAGTGCTCCTTATGATATGTGGTATGACTATCTAAAAGAAATATACACCAATGTTGATTTAGATCAGCATCAGTGTGCTTTATAAGATTATCAAGCTAGTACATAGCTATATTCTTATTTGTATACCTGGTAGGTAAAACTGGATTAACCTCAACTCCAGCTATGTTGTCCTATACTGAGTTCACTATAAGCTTTTGACCAGGACAAATAATAACTGGAGGTGGTGGCAAACTTCCATCATCACAGATTACTTTAATAAGAGGGATGGACTTCCAATTTTCAGGACTTGAGGTATAAAGCTCCTGAATCTCAGTAGGCACGATAACAATTTCCCTTGTTTGGTATCCAATTCTCACTTCAGTTATGTTCATATTATAAATATGTTTTGCATGACTAATACTATGATTAGATAAAGTATTTTGATACACAAGAAAACATCTTTCCAAATCTTCCTCACTATGTATGCTAATACTAACTCTGGTAATGGGTTTGGTTTTAATAATATGTAGGTGAGAGTACTTCTAAAGCCATTGGTAGAACTATTTCTTAGATGGAGGATTCAGCTTTGTAGCTTGACAGAAGTAGCTAATTGCTGCATAAATGATTACTGCAGTAGCTTCTAATGCTATCACCTATTGCTCATATTAGTATCTATAAACAGCTTGCTCTTGAGTATCAGTTAAAATTATGTTATTGCCACCATGATCATTAAAGATTCTACAAGAAATATGGACTAGATTTCAGTTGTGAAGTTGGTAGGACTGAATTGTTGATGCTTTTATGTCAAACATTTGTGCCACTATATTGGAAGTCTTTAGAGGCTGATTCTCAAGCTATTCTAAACCTTTCATGAGTCAATATTTTATCTCCATTGGTTTTGCCATATCTGTATTGTAATAACTTATTTGACTTAAATTTGGTTGACTGAATATTGTAGTTTGATATATTTAAGGTAGTAAAATTATTCATAAATAATTATTATTAATAACTTATATTATATACATCTATTTAAGTAAACAAAGAAAAAATAGCCTTTTTCTACATTGAGTTGCAATAACTTTGGTGCTATACTTACTTTAGCCTACTCAGAGTAAAGCAAAATAGGAGGAAAAACTGTCTATTAACTGTTATAGTGATGCTTTATAGTAGTAAAAAATATTTTTGAATTATAACTCCTCCAGCTTAATGGATATTTATAATTCACTAACACTTAAGTATATATTACTAAATATATCCTTTAGTAACAATTTCTAATATATGGAGAATAAGGTTCTGTAAAGTCTGAAGGCTTAAAAGAGATGATTATTATGTGTAGCTATTAATATAATATTCTAATACAAGCTTTTATTATTCTTCGGTTATTGAAAACATTTAGGACTATACTCTTTTAAACATATAATAATTCAGTTATAGACTTAGAAAGTAAAGTTGATCATTAATATATATAGTTGAGCTTCTTGGCCGTAAAACTATAGCTTTATATAACAGTTTTTCCAATCTACTACCAAAACTGCATTATTTTAAATAAATATACAAATCTAGTTAAATTACATTCTCTGTCTCCATTACATATCTTGTAATTAAAATTTGTTTCCTATTTAAGAAGACTTCAATGTTGTAAACCTTTCTCACTACTTTTTGTATCTGATCCTCTACCTTAAGTGGAGACCAGGCTATTACTTTCTATTCTTGTTTCATATTATAACTTGTTTTTTGTATTTTCTCTTGAAGTCTATCCTCTGGAGATCATCTTTTTGCCTCTTCCAACATCTTATAATATTGGTTTTGTCTACCTCATTTTTTCTCTAGCCTTACTTATTATTAGTATAGTTAGGTTTTTCATTTTTCCTGCAAACAGCTAGAACCGCAATTAGCAGTATGTAGTTAGGATATATTCCTTCTAGTTTCCTCAACAGGTTATAGTTAATTTTAGCATTCTCTGCTTCTTACCTCATACAGGTAGTGGTATTATATTCAGTAAGTAATATTATCTCTCTCAGGATAAGGGACAGTATGAGAGAAATGAGAATACACAGTAGGGTACTGAGGACTCCAGGAGGCCACTTAGTTAAGACACAAACAGGTTTCTGATGGTTGGTGTGGTATGTTGATCTTGGCTTCCTCTCCCAACTCTGTAATTGTAATTAGCTGTTACTCTACTACAATACTACTTTCCTTCCCCAGGCTAGTACCTACAGAACTGTAAAATATTGCTTTTATCTCATGGCTGGCATCCTACTGCTGGCTAGCATCCTACTACTCTGTTTACATTTCCTTTTAGCCATTTACTCTTCATCGCTGCCTCACCTGATAAATAGCCTAAGTTATTCATCACTACTATCTGCTTACCTCTTCTGCTCTGAAGGAGTTGTTAGTTACTCCTTTTAGCTTCACCTTATCCATGTTGCTAAACCATATAATATTGTGTAATATAACCTTATCTACTGCTGAGAATTGACTGTTGAGATATTTCTAAGACTACATGAATCCTATCTCCAAAGCTAAATAGTTTTGGACTTAGGACCATAGGATTATAGTATTTCCTTTATTAGATCTTTTCTTCTTATGAGTATTTGGGAAGTGTTATCAGTCAGTTGTAATGGATTTCCTTTGTTTTAATAGTTGGGGTATAGTCTTCTGACTATATGTACTACAGACTGCTATACTCGAGTATTTTCTATACAAATTGCTGGTTAGGTATGAGTGATTCTAGGCGAGACTCCATAATATTCAATTTGTGAGATCTGAGAATTGGGTACCTGGTTACTCATATTTACCTTTCTAGTTGAACACTTTTTCGTCTGACTACTAGAGCCTAGACTGGGATGGAGGTTTTGGGTCTACAAAGTCTCTTGTCATGTTATCCATATACCTGATCTAGTCTTTGAATATCTTAAATACATGAGAAAGCGCTCGTCTTCTTTGTTCTGAGCAGTTTAGTGTAAATCTACAAGATCTTCAAACATCTGAGCGGTGTTTATATAATACGAGTAAGAGTTGCGCTAGTGATTTGGCTATCTCTTTCCACCCCCCGGGCGGCCCGTTTTGG
>NW_003298840.1:84130-85220 GCF_000151645.1 Tuber melanosporum | reverse complement strand
GAAGGCTGAATTCATGGTCGGGATTTTTAATAGTATTATTCATTGCTAAAATTAATTACTAGTGTATACCACTATTGGTGACAATGTAATTATTTTCATTATTCCATTATTTAAACCTTGTTAAAAGAACTTGCAATACATCAACTCAAGTATAACTATTTCTCTGGTTTTCTTCTTGTTTTTTTTTTTTTTTTTAAGAAACAATACCTCCAATGCTTCCATTATATCAAAAAACCTATACCCTCTTAGCATCTGACAGAAGTTACAAAGTGGCAGATTTATGAATTACCTGAGTCTCAAATGGAATATTACAAAATTTTCCAATACCTTAACATTCTTTATACAACAGTTAGTGATACTATATTAATCAAAAATTAAGAAGTCAAAAGATGAAAGGAAAGAGGAAGAGATCCTCAAACTACGTAATTGTAGGATACTATTTTGATAAAGGTAGCTCTTAAGAACTATGATGCTGCTGCATATTTCGAGATAGCTGAAAAGACAGCTTTTAATGGTTTTAGCAAAGGTAATGAGAATACACTGTAGGAAGATAGATTCCAACAATGTATCTGTACAAAAGTATTCTTTCTTCAAAGACTGTAGTAGTTGTACCACTTGGGACTGTTAGGTATCAGTAAGTGGTGTCCCGTCGCTAAAAAACAGTTTTTTGTCAGTATCTGCAGTGTAGTGTTCCATATATACAGCCCTGTCAGCTTTTCATGACTGGTTTTTTATGTGATTTTCTCATTGAATTTTCTCTCAATAAGGTTATACATATTTAAATAATATAGAAGATGAAGCTCGCCATTTATTTTCCCAATCTACGACAAGTATATTATTAATAATAAAGTATTAGTAGTCTACATCTCACTCCATGTCTACATCTCTAGTCTCAGTACTCTCCATCTCAGATGCCTAAATAGGTATAGTACTATGGCTTCTATTATTGGCTTTACAGTTGGTATTCATTGTGTTAACCATTATAAAAACAGGATTGGAAAGTTAAAGAAAAAAGTTAGAAAGTTTTTGTCCCAATACAATTTTGTATCAGTGAGTCCTGTCCTAAATTCCAGTACATAAACTTTAGTGT
>NW_003298840.1:77674-82865 GCF_000151645.1 Tuber melanosporum | reverse complement strand
AATTATGCTACCCCGCATCAGTCGCTTGTGAATGCAAACTAGCAATGCGAAGTATTATTTATATCTAGTTTGATTTATGTTATAATGTACATGGATTTCATCACCAGAGGGTTATTAGTCCTAAACCTCTACCCCTATCTGGGCCCTGACAGCCAGAAGAAAAACTCTCAAACTCAAGTAAGTAGATAGAAAAACCTTCTTTGAGTAGCAGCCCGCAGTACTCACAACCAGAAACGAACATACAAGAAACAAAAACCAAGAAAGTTCTATACTCTGAGAGATGATACTCCTCGATGTATATGAAAGTAAACCTCCAAATAAAAAACCCCCAAAACCTACAGACTGCAGTCCAAAATGATATGGCCTACATGACAGGATTCACATAATACCAGAAGGCTATCAAAAGCTGATCCCGAGTACCAGTTGGATAAATGTATCTGAGACATATAGTCTAGTAGTGGGGGTAAGGGGAAGTGAGGAAATAAGGAGAAGACTCACTCTCAGATGAGGGAGTGAGTATATGACAGTGTAAAGGAACCAAGGCCATCTTCTGAGGGGGGCTCAGATGAAGGACACATGGCTCATGGAGGATGAAAGAAGAGCAGTATGATACGGGCCAGCAGTAGGATTCCAGGTAGTAGTGGACAATGGCGTTTGGCAGTTGAGTGGATGCCAGCTGGGATTGAGGAGTAGGGGGTAGTACAGCACAGGCTGATCAAGCTGAGAAGAGAAGTGAGAAGGGGTAAAACCAAATGTCGAAATACCAATTACAAACGTGTTCATGTATTAACTAAGTAGCCTCTTTAAGCCGCCAATACCTACAGGTGTATTCTCATACCTGTCATAAAGTTCTTACTCTCTGAGAGAGAGTATCACTTAGTAGATGAGACACCATCACATGTAGAAAGAAGATAGAAAGAGAATGGTGAAATTGACTGCAGCCTGTTAAGGAGACTAAAGTAACTCCTAGGTGAAGCAGGAGGAATCCAGAGTACTTTCATACTGCAAACCATATTCTGCACCATTGGTTGCAGGGAAAAAGTGGAAATTCAACCCAGCTGCAACTAAGTAAGCCTAAAGCAAAAGAGATGGATAGAAATGAAAACTAATATCCTGAGATGCCAGAAGAGGTGGGAAGAGAATCTTATGAGGTTAAAACTCAAGAGAAATGGCAGGAGAGGAATCTTAATAAGATGGAAAGATGGAAAGTAATAGCCTAGTCAACCACTCTCAGGGAGAAACCTGACATGACAAGTAGTGAGAAGTCTTATAGCGTTGAGGTCTTCCTAAATATGAAATAAATTTCAATCACAGGAGGTATAGTAGAAATAGTTGATGAGTAGTAATGGAGATCAACTGGCAGTATATGATATCTACTTAAGTATATGTAGGTTCTCTTTTACTCTGACAATCAACTACCTTTCAAGATATAGGAATTTATTAAGTAAAGCCATGGACTTAACGATATCAGGTTTTACTATTTTGTTTCTTCAAACTCTACTGCTGCCACATGGAGACTTTTAGTATATTTTTCTTCTGAAAAATAGATTTCACTAAGGTTGCATACTTAGGATCCATCATCAGATAGGAAACTCCCATCGCAATATCTTACTGGTTCTACTATATTCTATTTCATATTTCGATGCCAGTTACATATCAAATGCAATGGACCTCTATGGAGGTTAGCTACTACTAGGCACTATGTACAATCAACCTTCCTGCTAGTAGCTTTTATCATAATATTGACTAGTATCTTACAGTCCTTAACAATTCCCTGGTAACTTTACAGTTTCAGGACAACCACCACGACACTCTGAGTTGTACTATTATGAATAACCAAACTTAGACTCATAGGGGTATCAAAAGACTACTATTATAGGAATTGTAGTAGATAAGAGTCTACTAAAAAAGAAATAGATGATTTGGTATCTTAGCTGAACATGTTACTTTCTACTAGAAAGTATTAAAATACTAGTAAGGAATGGCAGTTACCCTACTGTGTTGGGTAATTACAGTAGTAGATTTGGGAGTTACCACAAATCTTTTAGCATTGATTTAGGATAGAGTTAGTTACCTTACTCTGTAGAGTAACTCAAAATGCTGTTACCTCTCTTTGGGCTAGAGTTACCCAGCTACAGAACTAAATTTCAGTACATTGAAAGTAGCTTATTACTCAAAACCATGGACCAAGTTACTTGATTATTTGTCATGTAAATCTATATAGGTTGCTTGAATCTCAGATTGTGTAGATTACTTCCGCATAAGCTGTTGGGCTCTGAACAAGCAGTAACATTAAGGTGACGTAGCAAAAAACCCCCTCCAGTACTGTTATAAGTCCCTAGTATCATGAAATACACTCCAGAGAGTTGATTGAAGCCTAGTTAAAGTGTTCAAGTAGAGACACTCCTGTAACACTTGATACTCACTAGCTGTTTTTGTAAACAAAGGCTCTCTGCAGAATATATGAGGAGGAAGAAGAGAATATAGAGAATAGCTTTCAGAGAGCTTTATATCAAACAGACGATAAGTGAGAGAGTAATACCTTGCTAAAATTAGAGATAGTATTTAAGGTTATGGGAGACTGCTATATAAACTCTATCAGAAGATGGATTGCAAGAGTGTAATCAGATGGAAATGAATTCTTAATGGAATAGATATAATAAAAATGTCAATGTCTCAACAATAGAGTTAAATAAACAAAGTAGTAAAACTTACTATTATTAAGCCTAAGACCTCTCTCAATAGGTTCCTGAGTCTCCAGAGCTAGGTGATTGTTAGAGTAAGGAATAACTCGCAAATACTTAAGTTGAAATCATATACTGCTAGTTGCTCACCTTCACTGCTTTTAGCCATGCCTAAACTCTGAGTTTTTGGGTGGCAACCATCTTGATGTACCAATTTCTGCCTCTTACTTAGACTTCAGCTATAAGTAAACTCTTCCCACCTCAGAAACACAGTCTCTCAACTATGAGTCAAATTCTTGGATAGGCCTCTTGGTATGGCACACCCTCTACCTCCTTATGCAGTCACCCATATGGCTCATACTCTGGTATACCTATATGGCTTACACAACGTCCTTCTTTGACTGATGGAAGAGGCCACTAATACATGTACTACTACTCTACAGTCCCAATGATGCCAGCTTTTATGATATACACTGGTACTACAAAACTACTAGGAAGATCCTGGAACTCAATCCTGCTGTTTATCCCCTTTTGAACGACATTGACCTCTCCAACCTCTGCACTGGAGAAAATATACTGATATTTCTCTAATCTGCAGTACACTTTATGGCTTGCAGGTAGTCAACCTGAGGCTTGCTAAACTCAAGGCAGCTAATCCTCTAATTTCATTACAGTTACCAGCTGGTCTTTAGTTGCAATCAAAAGAACATGGAGGCATAATATCTGGCTACTCTTCTGTCTAGCTGGTAACAACTACCACTTCATGCCTCAACCTTTTCCTGCTAGGCAGCCAGCTCCTACTCTAGCGGGACAAGAGGACCACCCCACCATCTTGACTACTGCATATCCTGAAGCTATCCTACCATATCTTTAGAAGGCTACTAATACTTTGTACAGCAATCCCTCCACCTAAGTTGTCTGTTTCTCCAACTTGTTTGAAACTATGTTTTAGAAACAAGGAGCATATCACAATTATGAGTATATGTCCACATCTGTCAAGCCTGCTGGCTCCAGGAAGGCATCTTTCTTGATCAACAACTATACCCAGGCTGATATAGCTTCCTACAGTGGTCTATGGTTCAGAAGCAAAAACAAGATTATTGCCTCACTGGTTCCAGTCACAGCATCTACTAGGAACCCTGCACCTAAAAGGCTTGTATCCTGCCTAAGTACTGAATGATGTTTCTTTACGTCATGTCCAAAAACTTTTATACGTGAGGATGCTCTCAGGATAGCTACCACTGCTCCTGATATTGCTGCTTCTGTTTTGTGATAGGCTCACTACCTAAAGCCATTTGCCATTACTGTAATGCTCAATGCCTGTAGTGTACTCACTCTTCTGGCACTGGAACTAAATATTACCCGTGCTATTTACTCCTTCCACTATGAAGCTGTATGTACCAAAATCAATCAGACTTTTCCCATAGAAGACAACTCATACCTGCTATTCTGGCCTACCCCTAATGAGGTCCTGCTAGCAATCCACAACCTGCTCCTACTCCTTTTAACTAAGGAACTGCCAGAAATGGTATTAGAGCTTACTGCTACCATCAAGAATGCTACCTATGTATTTAGCTTCTCTGCTTACTTTCTGCAACCTGATAGCGACATACCTGCCACCAAGACCACCATCTTTGTGGTGGTCATGGTGGCTACTGCAGACCATGCCAGGATAGACAGGCACACCTACCTCTATTCCTTGTCCCACTCTCTTCCTAGCTTTACTTAATACCACAAGTGCAGGCAGTTCAGTCACCTCATGCCCACATGTAAACACAATCTGCCTACCTGACCTCTGCCTTCTGGCTCTGACAACAGGACAGCATATTGGTGCCTCCATTCTAAGTCTTCTATGTATAGTTACCTGAAAGTTAAACCTACTTGCTGCCCCCCCTCACCATTGATGTACCCCACTTGAGAGGGCTTACATATTGCCAATAACCTTCCATGACCTAGAAGACATCTTCCTTCTATCCATAAAGGCATCCAGACAGGTTCTCATGGAATTGTTCCAATAGATTCTGTTTAGCATACTCCTTCTACTCCTACTATGCTAGTACAGCATCAGGCAAATACCTCTGAGGCTGAGACCCCTTGTGCCTCTCCTGTGCCATCTGGGGTACTCATTTCAGACCTGCGATCATCCTACTTCTGTAGGTAGATGATAATATTCTTCCTTCTTCTTCCTCTGGCAATTAATGAGTAAGTACAAGCTAGAATCCTCATTTCTCTCTGAGAGCTCCTCCACATACCTGTTTAATAAACCTTTCGTTATCCAATGTAATTATTTGAGAAGCTGGCATGTTTTTCTTTCCTTGATTAATTGTTTTAAAACTTTAATGGATTTTTCTACATTGATTTTGAATTAAGATCCTCCTGTTTACAGGAAACACCTCGTTGCCTTTCTTTGTTTTAAAGGCTTTTACCCATCCTGTTGTTGCCAAAACTCCCCCTAGCATTGCAGTTTACTCTTTCTTTAATTTTAATAAAATGTTTTCTTTACTACC
>NW_003298840.1:70435-77281 GCF_000151645.1 Tuber melanosporum | reverse complement strand
AAACATTGGCCACCTTTAAACCTCTACCATACTAGTTCCGGTGTACGTAACACTTATTAGGAATACCAGGATCTGATATCTAGGAATCATCCTAAGTAGCGTAGCCCCACTCAGAATTGGAATCTCTGGTCTCTAACATCCCCTGCCAACCCTCTTAAGTAACCCACACGTCATATCACATACTTATCTCAATTGCATCCTGTGACTATCAGGATAAAGAATTTAAAATCATGAAATAATACCATATAAATTGCTATCTTTGGTCCGACAGGATCCTGTTTCTAGGATATATGAGCGGGGACCTTTAGCTACATCATGGTAGAGGAATAAAATAGATCCTTCAACTTCCCATAGGGTTACTATTCTTCAAAGTTGTAACAACATTGGTAAAGGCTATAAGTAACAGGACGTTTTTGTACAAAAAAGATAGTATCAAAGGTTAAAGGATCTTGACAAGAGACCGATATATTCACATCTATACTATAATAACTGCAACAGTGTAGAACTCAGAGAAATACTAACACAGAAGCCAATGGATTTTATGGAGTATTACAACTCGGCTTAGGAATGCATTGTAGTTGCATGAATAATTTCCAATACTAGAATAATAACTGAAACCATGTGGTACAGAGCAACCAAGAGTTACCAATGGAGGAATTCTCTACCAATTTAGTAGACTGGCTTTCTGCAAATTAGATACACGTTATTCTGAAAATATCTATGAGTTGAATTCAGAGTTAGGGAAATTCAAGGTGAGAAGACGTAGAAAGTTTGAAATTGTGACTACCTCTACAGATATAACCTGCAGATGAAACTAATCATTTTATTGACAAGGGAGAAAATTGGAGCCAACTCAGCTCAGCTGGAGAATGGGGCCATAAGTCTGATGACTTGGAAGATCAGATAATTACTATTGGAAATAGTATAGTTCCTAGTTTGTAAAACTGTGATACCAATGAGGGTGTGGTGGTTTTTAAAGTCTCGAGGTGTTTATGCCTTTAAAGAAGACCCAAAGTTGTGAGTGATAACCAGAGAAGCGTATAGTTTTTAAATTTGATAGATGTAGTCTGCAAACACTCAGACTTATAATATAAATATTGTAGTGCCTTACAAGCTTTTAGACATCATCAAGTAACAGAGAAGAGACCTTATCAACATAATATTATTCTTACAATTCTATTCTACATTACCTACTTCAATTCGCTTTTAGTAGTCATAAATAAAACGAGTTTATTCTTTGGCTTTCTAGACAATTTCTGTCTAGAGAAACAAATCTTACTTAGCCTAAACAACTCAGAGTCTATACATGTTGTCTCTGTCTAAAAGGAGTACAGGAATGTAATACCTAAGAACATACCTAAGTAGGGTAACACCTTTGAAATTAAAATCCCTTGTCTCTAACACCTCATCTGGCCCCATTAGGGGACCTACATGTTATTATACATAGTGATTTTAGTTGTACCATGTGCCTATAAGGTCATGGAATTCAAGATGGCAGAATAACACCACATATATCACTACCATCAGTCTGACCGTATCCTGTTCATAGGATATGGGTGAGTAGACATTCCGCTAGGTCTGAGAAGTGGAACAAAGTAACTGCAACAATAACCCAAGAAGATACTAAGGTTCAAAGATTGAATATCTTTAGTATGGGCCATAAGTACCTGGACAATTTTGCACAAAGATATAATATTGAACATTATAGCATTTCTCCGTAGAGCCAACACATTCTCATCTACTGTCTAATAATTAGAAGAGTCTAGAACTCTGAGAGACACTACCAAGGAAGTCAATCGACTTGGGAGAGTGTTATAACTAGTACTAAGAATGCAGCGTGGTTGTGGGAATTCTCCTCAATACGAAACAATGATGAAAGTTCTCTTACCTAAAACAAACAAGAGTTGCTGACCAAGGAATCATCTGGCAATCCAGTAGAATGGCTTTCTACAAATTTGTAGGAAATTATACAGAGGATATCTGTTGGTTGTATCAGAGTTTAGGAAGAATCTAAGTTGGAAATCTAGGAGGATTACACCTACAACTACTCCAGCAGACATGCTATGTAGATGAAACTGATAATTTCATCAATGGGAATATAATTAGGACCAACTCAGTTCGACTAAACAAGGAGGCCATAAGTTTAATTTCTCTGAAGATTGGATAATTACTATTGGGAATGGCAAAGTTCCCAATTGGCAAAAGTAATAATTACTGAAGAAGATGTGATGGCTTTCAGGATCACCTAGTATTCACACTTTAGGAAAATCCCTGATGTTGTGAGTTATAGTTAAAAAGATAAATAATTCATATGAGAGATAGATGTGGTCCGTGAATCCTCAGATACAGAATATCAATATCAAAGAGCTTCCCAAGCTTTTAGATATCATCAAGCAAAGGAGAAGAGACCATAATAATATAACTTGCTTTTTCTGATTCTACGTTACTTTACCTTACTCCTAGTAGTCAAAGGTAAAATCAGTAAACCTTTGAGCCTTTCTAGACAAGTCTCCATACTAAATAAATCTTGATTGGCATAGATTATTTTGAGTCTATGCAGATCATCTCTGCCTAAACCTCTCTCAGTTTGTAGACTATAACTACTCCTGCCTGATTGCTTGGAACCTAAATATCCACTATACCAGATCAGATCCTGTTCATATCTTTTCCTCCAACAAGCCTTCTGTCTCAATCCACTATTTTAGTAATGCTGATAACCGGAGCTACTATCTCCATAACACTCCTAGTATGTACACCGGCTACAACTTTGATGTTAGATTAAGGCTAGGTGTCGTTGTGGCTATCTCTGTCAACCTCCACCTCATCACCTTTGCTGGAGGCTGATCTACTCACCTTCCTACACTGGCAACTAGCTCTAACCACCTCCTGATCTCAATCTGTTCTTTAGTCCTACTACTAAGAAGGAGAGATTTCTGTCCTAATTGGAACAGTACTGACTAAATCACCCTCCTACACCTCCTGTAGAATCTGTCTGGCCTCTGCCTCCTAGGCTGCATACTATTAATATACAGCTTAACAGGTGGCTGATGTAACAAGACTCTATGGAGTACTATTACAGTTAACCGAACCTATATTTATACCGATATCAAGAGATTACTCTGGTAGGATTGGTGGTAGACTAGAGTCGACTGGCAAGAGGTACGGTTGGTTAGATACCTTGATTGCACATGCTATACCATACTAAGAAGTATGCGGGTCCTAGTATGGAGCGGTAGTTACCCTACTCAGTAGGGTAACCTAAGTAGTCAATTGGGAAATTACCCTGAATTGCTCAACGGAGAGTCCAGGTAGAGTTACCCCGCCTTCGGACTAAAGTTACCGTGTCTTAGGCTATGCGTTACCCTATTCTGAAGCCAGGTTACGCTATATTGAAGGTAACATGTTACGCAGGACTTTGGGGTAAGTTACTAGAGTATTTGTCATGCGAAACTACATCCACTGTTCGAATCGCAGGTTGTACGGATCACTTCCACACAACCAGTTGAGCTCTGAACAAGCTGTAACTTGGAGGTGTGCTGGCTAACACCCCCCTCCGGCCCCGTCCTTAGTCCCTGGCATCCTGGGCTACAGCCAGGAGTGTTGCTGTAAGCCTAGTAAATGTCTACAGGTGGAGATGCTCCTGTAACACCCTGTACATTCCTGCCATCCAGCCGACCAGCAGCTGCCGGCAGGATATATGAGGGGGTAGAGGTGAATCTGGAGAATGGTCTCCAGGTAGTTTCCTGTAAGACGGACCAGAAATGATAGAGTAATACTACTTTGAAGTCTAAGGTAGTATGTGAGGTTAGCAAAGGCTAGTAGGCGAGGTAACCCAAGTCCGTTACCCCAAAGTGTAATAGTATTTGAGAATTGTTAGGGACTCTGAGATACTAGGCTAAGGTTACGATACAACCTGGTTCTAGGAGGGTTGATTGTTGGTAGCACCTATTGGTAGATAACATCCGAAAAGGTCTATTGGGGGAGCTTTGTAGCCATGGTCTAGAATGATATACAATAGAGTAGAACCAGATAGATGTTTAGGGGCTGCAGATGCTTGTAGAAGACTCAGTATATATGGGTAGTAAGTTCCACAGTTGGTATCGCATCTACTTGGGCACGGCAGCTCGCCACTAACATGTCCAATATATGATGGGCTTTTACTCCTGCGGTTGTATTGTAAATGCAGTGGCTAAAATACCTTTATCGAGTGGATAATAGCAAACTACCAGAGTAGTCTAGTTCGTTATGGGGGATCTTTGGTCTAACCCAGGGAGGTTAGCTAGGCAGCCCAAGAGAGTTGGGTGCTCGCAAATACAGAGTACTGATGGGGTGCAACTGGCAGTTTATGAAATCTACTTAAGTATATGTGAGTTCTCCGGTTCTCTGGCAAATACCTACCTCTCGAGATCAGGACTTAATTGAGTAAAAGCTGTGGCTTAATGATATTAAGTTTTACTGTTTTGTTCCTTCAAACTCTACTGTTAAGACTTTGATATTTATTATATTTGTTTACTTTCGCAGAAGAATTCATTTTGGTACGGTCACAACTTTGAGATCCATCTTCCTAGAGGGAGCCACTGTTACGGTATATTGTTAAGTGAAAACCTGGCTTAACTCTCCCTACTCTTGAGAATTATTAGTGTTGCCCCCCTTAAATTGACATAGTTTGAGTACAAGTCACTAGTCTGGTACCAGAAGTATCCGGTGGAAATTACTATGTCAAACCAAGCTGGTCACTTTGATCCTGCTCCGGCGGAAGCTCACCAATGGAGACTATGATGTGAAGCATTTGCAGATGCCCATGGCCTTGGTTGGAAACCCATTGACCATATCCTTAATGCTACTAACATTGACCTGCTCGACGATTATGAGGCAATCGTAGTCCAAGACCCTGCAGTCCTATTCGCATCATTTACACAGTAAAAGCTAGAGATTCCCGCAGCGTCAGAAAAGCAAGGGCAAGCTTTTAGTCTTGCGGATTTTACTAGGAAAGTCATGGAACCGTATATCCTTTTTGACATTACGAAACAGATGGAAGAGGCTCAAAAACATCTGCAATACTGAAATGAGCCAGCGCAGGCTAATTCTAGGGTGGAAATGGCAACAGCAGCAGCAGAGTGGATGCGCATATAACAGGGGATGTTTATACGGCAGATCAGTAACACCCGTGCTCTAGCTAAGAGGATAGCGGCCTTGGAATCGGCTGTCCGTACTGGGCATCAGATCAATCAAGAGAATAATATGATTATGACTGTGGCACTTCTGATGGAGAAGAGCCCCCAAGTCAACTCTGTTGAAACCTTAATCGCAATGTTAACCAACTCTCAATATCAGGCATACATGACTGAATTAGGTGTACAGATTGTGGGTCAACGGCCACCAGTACTAGTCTCTCCCAGTCATTCCCCCTTCTATGTCCTCCTTGCAGAAGTACATACTCCGATATCTCAACGGAGAAAGAGACAAACTCCTAACCTAGTGACAGGATCTTGTTGGGGCGATGGTTGTCATAGGGTGAATAAGTCCAAAGTTCCTCCTCTACCTGCCCAACTGGCGCAGGATCGGGTAGACTTGCCAGATGACACCAATACACCAACGCCGTGGGCCAATATCGCAGTGCCTGACTGCCCTTACCAAGCAGGAGTGAACATGCCTCCGCCAAAGCTGAGGTATCCCCCTGTTATTATTGAACCTGTCCCTCTTCCTCCTATACCTACTATACCTGGTGTACCCAGGAAACATACTGATATAAATACATTTTTGGAACAGCTTAGAGGGCAGGGATGGGAAATAAACCCACTGGGGAAGAACGGGTCTGAAGGCCTTTGCTACCAGGGGTTACGGCCTTCTATTGCACTAGTTGTAGGGTCGTGGGAGGGCCTCACTTTCTAAGGGCTATACATGCACTTAACTGTTCCAACAGTTCGAGTCAGTTGTACCAGAAGCCTGAGGAAGAAGGTTCAAAGATGACAAAGTCCAAATGTTATTATTGTGGTTCACAGTTGCACGTGAGACCTGCGGCATTGCAGGAAAGCTGTCTGGAATTCCAGTAGTTTGTTTAGGGTCGGTACACAGTTACTCCGAGTTCTTCAGAAGCTACTCCTTTGCCTGATCCACCTCCAATGCATTTGTCTGGCCTGGGAGTGGTTCCCCAAGGGGAAGGAAAATATGAAAGAGAGGATTTCTTTCATAAGTATGACAGACCCTTTGGCGGCCAAAGTGGAAACACTGGTGGTGGCGGAGATCAACTTCCATCAGGCAGAAACATTGATGCTAGTGGAAACTCGGGTGATTTCCATTCCTCTAGTAGTAGTAGTGATGGAGATGCCAACTCCATACCTGATTTTTCAGAATTTCTAGGAAGGCGAAAGCCAACCTGGTTTGAAAAGAAGAAGAGAAGCTATGACCGACTGGCCTACAGGTTACTGCAGGCTTTGCTATCACTGAGTAGGGCGCCTGGGGCTGTTAGGTCCAGTGGTGATACAGGCTCTCCCAAGAATAAGCCTAAAAAGTACCTGGAATTAGGTTACGTAGCTCCTTTCAAGAGAGATACTACCAACACCTAGCAGTTCATTAGTGATGTGGAAATCAAGTTTGAGTACTTTTGGGAATTGGTCATGGAAGACTTGGACAAAATTAGCTAGGTTATCCCTCATCTATAAGGCACTGCCAAAACTTAGTACATGGGCCTACACCAGCATACCTTTGAAGATGGTATTCGCTGGGTGGGTATGCCATTTGATTCCAACCATGAACTTTGCACATGGGAAGAATTTAGGAAACAGTTAAGGGTAGGTATTGCGATCCAGTACGCTCATCGTTAGGCTATTAGCCGGGCTCAGCAAT
>NW_003298840.1:61547-70398 GCF_000151645.1 Tuber melanosporum | reverse complement strand
CAACGATGATCAAGGACAAGATCTAGATGACAATGATATCCCAATTGTGGAATGTCTGGGCTTAGAAGACACCCCATCCTACAGATGTGTCTGAATATATGGACCTTCTATGGAAAACAGGCCATACACTACAAGATAATATCACTTTTGGCAAGACAGTTACAAAGAACTGAAGTGAAAATCCGTGCAAGAGCGAGGAGAAGTTGTCAACCTCAAGGAAACAACCAAAGAAGAAGGAAATGGATTCTGGCAAGACCAACCCTAAGTACTCCTTATCTTCTGCTGGTACACCACAGAAGTAAGGGCATTCTGAGCATGCTGATACTTATAAGAATATCCCATCAACACTTATTGATAAGCGAAAGAAGGAGTCACAGAGCACACGATAAGGAAAGCTGGGTCATTTTTGACGGAAATGTTTCTCTGCTATTCCAGTTGTTAGTTCAGTCCAAGTAGTTAAGTCAATAGCCAAGAATCGAAAGGCTGAAGATGCAGAAGTTAATGAAGTATCAAATAACAAAATACGTCATATCAAAGCACCACCTTTATAGAAGTTGTTAGAAGTTCACAAATCATCTCCAGAGATTATAGAAGTTGATACTGATACTGAGGAATAGGTAAGTCCTTTTCCTGCAAGTGAAATAACAACACACTGACATAAGGTTAGGAGGTTATGTGGAAGACTCCGAGAGTAAGCATAATCTAAGAAATCCTGCAGTCAAGATAGACTGACAAGGCCTCTTAGATGTTCTAGGCCACAGAGGTCAGTGAAGGAATGAGGCTAAGTGGCGGATTTAAGGCAGAAGTGGTAATTCTCTTTGGGCATTGTCCTGGTTTATTTCTCCTTTGTATTCTTGATTATTGATGTGGGAATATGTTGTTTCCTTACTTCGATGGAAAATTTCCTTAGTAGTGGAAGCGAATTGTTTTCTTTGTTTAGTTTATTTTCACAGCAGGCTGGTCTTGATTAGAGTAATGGAATTTTATTATCAAGTTTACCTGAGGAGGGTTAAGTACCTGAAATCATTCTGGAGTGAAAGTAAACATGCTAGCTATTGATATACAGTGATTTGAAATCCTAAACATCTTTGACCCATTGTGGCCACTCTTGTGTCGAAAGGCAAGAGATTCCGTTACCACGTTTACAAAAGAAAATTTAAAGAAGAAGGCGAGGCATTCAGGCTCCCGGAAACATATCAAGTCTATCTGAGTTCACATTAGATTAGAATGGTGTTGTGGTGCAAAGGATTGTACAGCGGAGGCTGTTTTGCTATTTGATAGTGGGGCTATGGGCGCTGTGCTAAGTACTCAACGGGCAAAAGAGATACAAGTCTCTTGTGTCTGGAGAACTGTTGTGGCTCCTATTAAGGATGCTAGTGGGAATGATATTCCCAACTCAGGGCTTCACTATACTAGTATCCTGAAGATGCATATTGGTGATCATGTTAATGACATGCGATTTAAACTAGCGGATATGTCTTATAAGAAGATTGATGGCTATCCTCTCATGTCCTGGCTTCATGAACATAATCCTGATATAGATTAGGAGACTAGGAGCTTTACTTGGAGATCAGTTCTGTGTAAGGCCAAGTGCCTAGTGAAACAGAAACAATTAGACTTCATAACTGAAGAAGAGCTATTGGTAGAGGATCAAGCTCATGTGTATCTTCTTGGATATGTCCTCTTCACCGGAGAAGACGGTAAAGATATTGCTCTTAGTCTTCTTCCAGAGTATAAGGACTATGGCGATATCTTTAGAGAGGAAAGGATAGATGCATTACCAGAGTACTCAGAGTACGATTACAAGATTGACTTGATACCTAGAACATCTCCTCCTTATGACCCTACATACTCCTTATCTGAGAATGAGCTCAAGGTCTTAAGAGAGTATCTCAATGAGATGCTGGCAATGGGAAAGATAAGAAGATCTAATTCTCCTGCCGCAGTCCCAATCCTCTTTGTACCCAAACCTGATAGTTCATTGAGGTTATGGATCGATTATAGGGGGCTGAACAAGATGACCATAAATAGTAAATATCATCTACCATTGATGAATGAGCTGTGCGATCGACTTGGAAAGGCTACTGTCTTCACCAAGTTGGATTTGAAGAATGGCTACTATCTCCTTCAGATGGCAGGAGGAGAAGAGTGGAAGACTTCATTTCGCTATTGATACGGACTGTATGAGTATACAGTAATGCTGTTTGGGTTATGTAATGCTCCATCTACATTCCAGAGTATGATAAACAATGTCATTTAAGACTTGTTAGATGAAGGAGTTATCACCTATATAGATGATATCCTACTATACTCAGAGACAATAGGAGCACATGTCTCTCTTGTTTGAAGGGTTATGGAAAGACTATGAAAAGCTAGGTTTTGCGTGAGTATTAAGAAATCGATATTCCATTAAAGGGAAGTAGAATTTCTAGGATACCATATATCCAACCATGGTATCATGATAACCACCGAGAAGGTGAAGTCCATTGAAGTCTGGACTTCTCCAAAAACAGTTGTTGATGTATCAAGCTTTTTGGGTTTTGCAAACTTCTATCGTCAGTTTATTGAAGGCTTTAGTAAGATAACAAAGACATTGACTGACAGAACAAAGAAAGATGCCAAATGGGAATAGAGTCCAAGGCAGGATGAAGCCTTTAATCACATTAAAGATATATTTATGGCAAGCACTATTCTAGCCCATTTTGATCCTGATCAGTTCACCAAATTGGAAACTGATGCTAGCAATCTTTTGTTAGGAGCTATACTATTACAGTTGTGTGAAGATAATAGATAGTATCCGGTAGCCTACCACAGCTGAAAGTTCTCCCCAGCAGAGGTAAATTATGCTGTGCATAATAAAGAGATGTCTACAATTGTTGCAGCATTCAAAGAATGGGACCATCTTTTACGTTCCGTATCTGATCTGATAACTATTTATACTGATCATAAGAAATTAGAGTACTTTAACAGTACTAAGATACTGAATCACAGGCATCATTGATGGGCAGAATTCCTTCAACCATTCAATTTCAACGTCGTCTACCATGAAGGATGCCAGAATGGGAAGGCTGATGCATTATCAAGGTGTTTGGAGTACTGCCCTGAAGGGGGGAGTAATTCTGCGAAATTGGGTCAAGAGCAGACATTTTTCGTTCTGGACAGTATTTGGATAGTCTGGAGTGAGACATCTTGCGACCACAGTCGTTACAACTGTGCCAAGGCTTCCGATTAAGATCAGGAATACTGGATAAGTTGAAGCTCACTACTGCTACAGACAATACTTATCAAAGTATTTACAAATCTGTTACTCAAGGAGACAACAAGGTGGACTATAATTTCTCATTAGAGAAGAACTTCCTCTTATACAAGAAGCGTGGGTATATACCAGAGGATCAAGGGCTAAAGGAACAGATAATTCAAGTGGAACTTGACTCCTGCCTAGCCGGACACGTCGGGACTTACAAGACTATTGGGAAGGTTAAAGCCAACTTCTATTGACCAAAGATCGAGGCCTATATTGAAGACTATGTTTGGTCTTGTGATGTCTGTCAAAGGGTAAAGACCATCAGATATAAGAGGTTTGGGCTCCTAGAACCAATAGATGTTCCTATGAGACCATAGAATGCAATATCAATAAACTTCATTGTGGCATTACCAGAATCTGAGGACTTTACGAAGATTTGGGTTAGTGTTGATAGATTTTCAAAAATGGCACATTTAATCCACCTCACTATAGAGGTACCAATCAAGGAACTTGCTTTTATATTTCTCAAAGAGATCTGGAGATTACATGGACTCCTGGAATTAATTATCTGCGACCAAGATAGTCAGTTCACATCAAAGTTTTGAGTTAGCTTAATGGGACTGCTTGAGGTAAAACTCAATATCTCAACTATGTTCCATCCAGAGACTGATAGTCAGATGGAGAAGGTGAATCAAACCTTAGAACAATATCTGAGAAGCTATTGTACCTACCAGCAGGATGACTGGGTATTGTTACTATTCTCAACGGAGTATGCCTATAATACATCCACCTCCGAGTCCACTAGAGTATTACCATTTAAGATTAACTATGGATTTACTCTGAGAACAAGCTGGTCTAGAGTTGTTCCTGATAACAAAGGGAGTCATCCGAGTACAGACACCTGTTAGTCAAGAATTGGGAAGGTACATGGCAGGTTATACGGGAAATATTACAAAGGGTACAGGAAAGGCAATGGAAATAGCATAAGAAAAGACTACCATCTCTGGAGTATGCCATTCTAGAAGATGTTGAACAAGGCAGAGCTATTAAGGCCAATTGAGTGATGCAAAATCATAAAAATATCCATACCAAAAGGCCTATGGAGAAACTAGACCACAGAATATTTGGCCCCTTTGTGGTCATGAGACGTGTGGGTACTAGGGCATATGAACTCCAGCTTCCTACCCATTAGTCAATCTACGTGGTATTCAATGTAGGACTGTCGGAGCCATACTGTGAGAATCAGATCAGAAGAAGGGCAAATGATGTCCTGATTCCTGACATTGTAGAGGATAAGCACAGCTATGTTATCTCGGATGTGTTAGAGAGCCAGTGGTATGGTGGAGTCAAGCAGAGGTTATCCTATCGGTTTGTCTAGTACCTTATATCGTAGGAAGGTTATAGACCTAAAGAAAACTCGTAGCAGACGTTTGACATGTTGGAAGGAACTGACATCCTAGCCTTAAGCCATGTTCATAAAAGGTATTCATCTAAACCTAAGGACCATAGGGTTATAGATATACCGAGTAGTAGAAATAAGAGACATCGTTAGACCAGCTCAGGTCAAGCCTTATGGAAGAGAGGGGTGATGTAATGAGACTGCACAGTGTACTATTACAGTTAACTAAACCTATACCTATACAGGTATCAAGAGATTACCGTGGTAGGAATGGTAGTAGACTAGAGTCTAGCGGCTAGAGGTACTGTTGGTTAGATACCTCGGTAGGGCATACTCTACCATACTAAGAACTATATAGGTACTAGTCTAGAGGGGTAGTTACCCTACTCAGTAGGGTAATCTGAGTAGTCAATTTGGGAGTTACTGTGAATTACTCAATGGTGAGTCTAGGTAGAGTTACCCCGCCTTCGGACTAAAGTTACCCTGCCTCAGGCTATGGGTTACCCTGTTATGGAGCCAAGTTACCCTACCTTGAAAGTAACTTGTTACGCAGGACCCTAGGTGAAGTTACTAGATTGTTTGTCACACGAAGCTACATAGATGGTTTGAATCTCAGGTTGTACAGATCAGTCCTACAAAACCAGTTGAGCTCTGAACAAGCTGTAACTTGGAGGTATACTGCCTAACACCCCCTTCCGGCCCCGCTTTAAGTCCCTGGAGTCCTGAGCTACAGCCTGGAGAGTTGCTATAAGCCTAATATATGTCTTCAGCTGGAGATGCTCCTGTAACACAGGATACATTCCCACCATCCATCTAGCTGGACAATGTCCACAGGATATATGAGGGGGTAGAGGTGAACCAGGAGAATGGTCTCCAGGTGGTTTGGTGTAAGACTCACCAGAACTGACGGAGTAATACTACTTTGAGGTCTAAGGTAGTATGTGAGGTTACTGAAGGCTAGTAGGCGAGGTAACCGAAGTGCGTTGCCCTAAAGGTGTAATCATATTTGAGAATCATTAAGGACTCTGAGACACTAGGCTAATGTCATGATAAGACCTATTTCTAGGAGGGTTCATATGGGTAGTACCTATTATTAGTCAACATCTAAAAGGGGCTATCAGGGGAGCTACGTAGCTATCATCCAGAATGATATAAAATAGAGTAGAACCAGATAGATGTTCAGAGCCTGCTGATGCTTGTAGAAGACTAAGTGTATATGGGCTGAGAGTTCCATAGTTGGTATTGCATCTACTGGGACATGGAAGCTCAGCACTGACATGTCTACAATATGAAGAGTTTTTACTCCTCCGGTTGCATTGTAAATGTAGTGGCTAAAATACTTCTATCAAGTAGATGTTAGCAAACCTCAAAAGTAGTCTAGTTGGCTATGGGGAATCTTTGGTCCAAGCCATGGAGGTTAGCTAGGCAGCTCAAGGGAGTTGAGTGCTCATGAATACAGAGTAGTGATGGGGTATAACTAGCAGTATATGAAATCTACTTAAGTATATACGAGTTCTCCTCTGCTCTGACAATCAACTACCTCTCAAGATCAGGACTTAATTGAGTAAAAGCTGTGGCTTAATGATATTAAGTTTTACTGTTTTGTTTCTTCAAACTCTACTGTTGAGACTTTGATATTTATTATATTTGTTTACCTTTGCAGAAGAATTCATTTCAGTGCGGTCACAATCTTGGGATCTATCTTCTTCGAGGGAGCTTACATTTTAGCTGAAGAGACACCTGCAGTTCCTTACCACTTTTCTACATCGATACACACCTAGTAAGATCATCTCTCCTGATTCTTAGACCTGGGGGAATGCCATACTTTCAAATCTGCATAGGTCTTTCCAAACAATTTTTTTTTTTTTTGTACCCACAAATGGAATACCACCTCATTCTCCATATCTGAACTCTGATTTTATAAGAACAGGTATTTTAAGAAAATCAAGAAGGTTAAGAGGCAGTCCTCGAAGAACCTCTCTGTACCGGTCACATCTTACCTGATTTAGTGAGGCAAGTAGGCTGCCCCTAGTACCAAGCCAGAATGGGTCTCTGATCTTTCTGCTGCGTCGACTCCAGTCCAGCTGAACTCTAAACTTCTGAACTACTTCTTCCCATTGAAGCCACCCCTCCAATCACCAGCTTTCCTATTCTGTTATCCTAATATACCTTCAGTTTCTATAGATAAGATTGCTAGTGACCTGTCCAAGTCATCTAACAACTCCCGTCCTACACCTGACTGCATTCCCCATATAGTGTGAAAGTGAGTCAACGCTCTTACCCCTTGTATTCTGATACAGCCTATTGAGAAAATATTGGAGTATAGATACTACCCACAGGTACTCAAGAGAACTAAAGATATTTTCCTTCTCAAGACCTGTAAACTGGACTATTCCATACAAGTTTTCTTCTATATAATTGCCCTGCTCTAAAATGGTCTTTGCTATCCTGGAAAGCTTCATGGCTACTCAGTTTGCACTCCTTTCCAGGTCAGCTGGCCTTATCAATTTACATCAGTGTGGTTGCCTTTTATGCCTCTCCACTTTTTGGAGCCCAATCACTCTGGTTTAGGAGATCTTGCTAAGACAAATCCTGCTATTGAATGTTTATTACCACTTCCTAGATATAAAGTATGGCCATAACAATATCTCAGACTCCATGCTGGCCTATGAACTCCGCTCTAAGGTCATCTCTGCCTTCCTAGCTTTTTGTATCTAGTCATTTCTTACAGACTGTCAGTATCATATCTTTTTTCAAACTACTTCTAAAGTTTTTCTAATGTTTCTGCAATCCCCCCTCTGGGGTCTCCTGTTTCTCCTTTATTATTTTTCATATCTGTATCAGATTTGCATATTTCCATATCCTCAAGCATGATTATTTCTTAACTTGATGATTTTTCCATTACTGTATTTACGGGTTTGTACCAGAAGAATGTGCTAATCATTTAGCATGTTGTGTTTACTTTCCTACAAGGCAGCTAAGATTGGAGTTGCATTGTCCATTCTATGGACAGAACATGTTCACAAGGATACATTTAGAGACCTGGACCTGGTCTCTAGTATACCCATCATACTTGATGATACTCTCTTTTATTCCTCTAGAGTTACAAGATGGCTCTGCTACTGATTTATCTCCATTCAAGAAATAACTACTCACTTTCTCAACTGACCTAGGCTAGCCCAGGGGGCCTTCAGGATAGTTAGAAGCCTGTTTCACTCCCATATGGGTATTTTTCTTACATGGTACTCAAAATCACCACTGGCTTGTTTCTTCCAATTCTTACTTCTGGGGCCAACCTTTTTACCCCTACCCTCACCATACTTGTTAAGCTGTCTACATACTAGAACAAGGTACTGCAGTGGATTACCAACTACTTCACCTTAACTCCTACCTGAATCCTAGCCTGTGAGACTTGCCTTTACCTTACAGTCATTATTCTACCATACAAGAGGAAGATGACCACTTTATGTTTAGTGTGTACCTGCCTACTCATCAATTATGCACCTGGATGCCTCCATCTGGACTACATCCTATTTAAGGAAACGGTCTTGAAGATAGCTGTGAGGAGACCTATTCAATACAAGCTTGCAAACTATATCCCACATATATGGAACAGGTAATGCTCCTTTCATCTCAGCATACTCTACCTACCAGTGGACACACTCTGCTACTCCCTCCTCTCACTCACTGACTGTGTCAACATCTGCCTCCTATAGTATCCACATTGCCTCCCCGACATGCTTCCTGATCTGAATCTGAACTCCCACATACATATACCTTATTGAAGGGCTAGCTCAGGCTGCCCTTCACTATTGACTAGGGGCTACTAGCTCTCCCCCAACCTGCCATTACAAGTACCTGGCAACTATCAGACTTCAGGCATTCATGGCATTGAACATGTTCACTGTATGGTAAATATATCAAATGTGCTTTGGCAAGAGTTATCTTACTGGCCACAGCTCCTAAGATAAAAATAGAGTGCAGTCATGTCTATAAGGTTTTCATACACCTAGATAGTAACTATATAACTCCTTATTACTGTAACAACTACCTCTACCATAATCCTACCACAGATTCTCAGAGCCAGAGAAGACCGTAATAAGGAAATTTTTATCTTGTGTAAACATACAAATATGGGATATAATAAAATTTCCAAGTCTTTGGTATTCTCACGTCTACTGTTCATTTCAGGATCAAAAGAGCAAAAT
>NW_003298840.1:59498-60392 GCF_000151645.1 Tuber melanosporum | reverse complement strand
AATGCTTTTCTATTATCTATTAGCTATACCATTATCTTTTCTTTAATTCTATTCTCTACATTATTTTTGAATTTTTTGTAGTTGGGTGTCATAGTAGTATTGTTGTCAGACTAGGGTGTAAAGACTTTCTGGACATGACTGTGCTGATGTTATGCCTACACTGTGATAATCAGGATAATAATCTTCAACAGGCACCTCTATCCTGCTCAGTAAAGGCCAGTCAGAGGATGCTCTATCTCCCTAAAATGTTTGATGTTGGTTCAAACTCCTCCCTCTGGTTTTCCATCACTCAGATCCTATAATTGACTCTTTACAACATTGTAATTGAGACTGGTTTCTCATTCAATATGTTTACTGTTAGGGTACTACTCCTTGCCTTTGAGGACACTTTGGCTGCCTTGTATCCTTTCTTTCTTTAATGTATATGTTGATGCCTTTCCTTAGTTGGCTGAGAATGTTATTTCTTTACTTGCTTCAGCAGTCAATATTTATAGTTTCCGGACAGATATTGATTGGAAGAAACAGGCCAATAGTTTCTTTTATTTGTTTGTTTAAGATTGAGTTTTTATTTATGTCAGAGCTCAGGTTGCATGCAAGTTCCTGTACCTTAACAATGTATACAAAAAAATACTCACTATTACTACTCACTTTTCTCTCCACATTTTGGATCTGGACCCTCTTCTTGTGGTGGGACTAGGCCATCACTTTGTATACCTCCATCACTTAGGGATACTTATCTTAACTTTTCTCTTGAGGTCTATCCTCTTGAGACATTTCTCCCTTCCTTACAGTATCTCATGATGTAGTTTTTTTACTTTTACCCCTCCTTCACTCTAGTTTCTCTTACTATTACTACAGTTCAATCTTCACATTTTTCCTTCAAAAAATAGCTGG
>NW_003298840.1:33331-57835 GCF_000151645.1 Tuber melanosporum | reverse complement strand
CTTCTTCCTGCGGAAATTCCGCGAAATTAAGCTCGGGGTATAGGTTGTGCCCCCATCTGTATCTCAAGAAGGTATTTCTCAGTTCATCCAACCAATTTGAGTAAACCTCCAACCACTGCCACTCAACTTTATAAGCTACTCTGGTCACCTAAGTCTGATATACATCATGGAATCTGAGGATCTCATCTATAGGCTACCCAAATATCTCTTATATATTCTTTGGTCAACTTCCTGTTCACTGGATGGCCAGAGCTTATACTGTATTACAGGAATGTCTTCACTTGAAGACATTAACTAAGCTTAAAGTAACTCCTTAGGTTGTAGCCCATGATACTGGTAACTTATAAGAAAGCTGAAGGAGAGGTGTCAGCCAGCTCGAATCCATGTTAGCACTTCTTAAGAGCTTCACTCCTTGTGCAAGAATGATTTGCACAACTTAAGATTTGAATAGCCTTTATAGTTTATGGAACAAGTAATCTAGCATCTTTCCCTGAAGTCCTCTGTAATAAGTTACCTTCAAGGTAGTGTAATTAGGCTTCATAGCAGGGTTATATATGGTGTCCAATAGGATAACTATAGTCTAAAGAGAGGGTAACAGCACCAGGAGTTACCCTAAAAAGTAGGATAACTTTACCCTTACATACTATTGAGAGATTTAGGTTAACTTCCAAATCAACTACTTAGGTTATCCTACCTGGTTGGGTAACTATCACCCTTGTTCAGGTACCTAAGTACCTCCGGTAAGGTAGGGCCTTATCCACTTGAAATACCTAAAACTTACTATCTCTCTTTTAGTAGACTCTAGCCTACAACAATTTCTATCTCAGTAGTCTCTTAACTCTGATATGCGTCTAGATCTGGCCTACTGTAACTGTCATTCTTCAAGGTTGTTATAGAGGCTTACAAGTGAGGTAACCAGAGTCTATTATTTCAAATCTGTAATAATACTAGAGAATTATTTAGGACTCTCAAATAGTAATCAGAGGTTACGATAAAGTCCTCTAACAGCCTGGTTGATAGTAAATTGTACATATTGGTAGATAATCGCTAAGATAACTTAGTGATGAAGCTACTTTGTTATTATACATACATGAAATAGAATAGAGTAGAACCAGGATACATATTCAGGGGCTGCAAATGGTCTGCGAAGACTAAGTTTACACAGGTAGCAAGTTCTATGGTTGGTAAAGTGTCTACTCAGAAATACCAGTTTACTAATAATATGTGTATAATATGAAGAGTTTATAGAACTGCTATTGCATTACACATGTAGTAGCTAAACCTCTTCAATGAAAGAGTAGTCAGAAGTCTACAAAGTAGTCTAGTTCACTACAGAAAATCTTTGGTCCAACCATTAGAGGATGACTAGAGATTTTCCTGAAGTTGTATGCTTGTGAATTCCAGGTAGTAATGAGGGGCTTTGTATTTTTGTTTTTATTTTATGTTTTTTTAAATCTGATAATTTATTTTTAAAGTACAAGAATGTCATATACTGTGTGAACTATAACATAAAGAAAATTTTAATTCCAAGCAATGAATTAGAAGACATCTTCAGCTCTAATTCTTCCTCTTTCAGTATCATCAGAGAAAATCACCTGTAAAAAACAATGCAGTAAGTCACAATATAAAAATATACTAAAAAGTAGTATTCTATTATTTAGTAACAGTAACAGGGGCTCTATCATGGAAGACAGATCCCAAGTGTGCAACTGCACTAAAGTGTTCTTTCTGAAATAAATATTAAGATCATTCTATAGCAGAGTTGAGAAAACAATGAGGTGAAACTTAATATTGTTAAATTACAGCTTTCAATTAAGTCCTAATCTTGAGAGCTAGTTGGTTGTCAGAGTTGAGGAAAACTCACATATACCTAGGTAGACTTAATATACAACTAGTTACTACCCTTTACAACAATGCTACATGCACTCTACTCACCTCGTTTTGGAAAAATTACCTCATTTGGCCATACTGCACCACCGAGCTTTTGGGTGGTTACAATTTCCACATACCAGTTTTTACCTTTTACTTAGTCTCTATTATTAACTGACCTCTTTCCAATCCTGACAAGACACTATCTGGCAATCAGTCAGGAATCTGGTAAGGCCTATTGGGCCAGCACATCTGCCTCTTCCTTGAGTAGCCACCTGAATGGCACTTCCTCTGGTACAACTACACTCCTGGGCTGGTGTCCTATCTTTACTGACCAAAGAGCCTACTAACAATTGTACCTACAATCAATGGCCCGGCTCAACCGTACACTTTACAACCCATTCTGATACTACAAGATCAAGTAAAGTTGCTTAGAACTTAACCCTTCTGTCTATCCTCTCTTGGATGATTCTGACCTCACCAACTTCCTCTTCTTAGAGCAGGTGGTGATCACTCTTTTCTGCACTGTCTATGACAGTCTTCAGGTAGTGAATAAGAGACTTGTCAAGCACAAGGCGGCTAATCCCACTATCTCACCATAGTCACTTGTCAGTCTTAAGTTAAAGCCCAAAGACCTAACTTTAATAGTAACAGCTTACTGTTCAATATTCTTAATCATTAATGCATACCGCTAATCCGACTACAGTGTTTGTAGCAGGGTGTTCATTAGGAGAGACATGTCAGGTTGTTTAGGAATAGTGAGAATTGTGGCAACTTGGTACAATCACCAGAAAGGGTAAAAGGAAATGTGCGAAGGCAAGTGACAATGGAGAAAGTAGGAACTGAGCACTATGTATTGGTGATGTGATTGTAGTAGTAGATGATGTAAAGTTTTGGAAAAGACAATGTGGAAGTTATGTAAAATAGTAGACATGATGTAATATTGCCAGAACAGACAAAGATAGTGAGTACAGTTATTTGTACTTAAGGGCAGCTATGGACCCAGATGTTTGAGAAAAGTAAGCAGCAATACAGGATCAGATTCTACCCCAATTATTTTCATCAGGTTATGAGCCTGTGGAGCGCAGCGGAACTGATCAAGTGGGAACCACCAGAATAGCCATTTGATTACTCAAAACACGTCGTGTGAAAATCACGACAACTATATAAGCCATGACTAGTGGCACTATTGCCAACGAGGCCAATAGTGATATGCTGACGACTTCTCTCACTCAGTCCCCAGAAAGGTTAGACGGATCAATGACCACAGGCCAGAGCAACTATAATGCATGCCGCTTCAGATTTGTTAGAATCCTGAAGGAAAAGGATTTGTTAGCTGCCATTGAGGAAGAAGGGATTATTGTTAATCACTGGTGCATACTGGTGATCCGGCTACGGTGTTTGTGGCAAGGTGTTCATTAGGGGAGACATGTCTGATCATTTGGGAATAGTGAGAATTGTGGCAACTTGGTACAATGACTAGAAAGGGAAAGAATATGCACAGGTAAGTGACAATGGAGAAAGTGAGAACTGAGTACTACATATTGGTGATGTGATTGAGGTAGTAGATGTTATAAGGTTTTGGAAAGGACAGCGTGGAAGTTATGTAAAATGGTAGACATGATGTAATAGCGTCAGAACAGACACAGATAGTGAGTACAGTTATTTGTACTTAAGAGCACCCATGGACCCAGATGTTTGAGAAATATGAGTGGCAATACGGGATCAAATTCTACCTCAATTATTAATTTCATCAGATAGGTTCTTCACGCTTTGTTCTAAGGACTTTTCCTCATCCTTGCTATTGATTCGCTCAGAGCATTTTATTCGTACCCATGATGGACCTTGATGCCTTAGATTCTGCGGGAGATATCTGAGTTTACTCAGTATTTCCTAGGATTTATGGTGTTGAGGTCAGTTGGCGTGATGAGACAGATTACTTGTTTGCTTCTCGTTTTATAACCTGCTGGCTATCTCATGAGGCTGGCACTGCAAGCTATTCATCCCGGTCGCTTACAAGTCCCTTTCGGTAAAATGTCTTCGGCTTCCTGTTTATCATCCACTGTCAAGTTTCATGTTCGATTGAGGGGATTGAACTTTTTGTTTGGGGAGATTACCCGCGTCGTTCTTTGCGCCAGCTCATCTATCTTGTTGGGCTTTAACCGAGTCCTTAGTTCTCATCATGCAAAATGCCAGCGGGTTTGCTTGATAACCATCCCACGTCCTCAACTCATTGTACCAACAGCATCACTTCTCAGGTGGCAGGGCAGTACCTGCTCAGCCGCTCCTCGTTTTGTTATATCTCCACAGTGGGAATTCTACAATGTTGTTTATCGCCACTCCCTTAGAGTTTTGTCCTTACAGCATTTACGGTAGGTCAGTCAGGTGTTTCATCCTGGCCTCGGTAGGGATGGGTTTGACCCTTAAAAGTCTTATACTCCGATGTGGTTTGTCATTACTACCTGGCGTAGTGTGAGACAATTGGCTGCTAGTCACTGGCATTGTCTGTGCGTTTAGGTGGTTTGGTTGTGGATTGTGGTTGGTGGCTTCACCCATTGTCAGTGGGGCCTACCTTCTATTTGTCTGCTTCTGTTCGCTCGCCCTTCTCCTTCAAGTCACGTTAGTTGGGGGTGCCTCTTGCCCATTGTTCTGTCTGTGCCTGTTGTCAAACCTGTGGGGCTGGCTTTGACTGTCACTACCCTCTGTTTCCTGACTTGGTTAGACTTCATTTTGACTGGGTTGGACAGTGTGGCTGGTGCTGGTGCCTTCCGGTATTGGTGCGGCCTCCTTTGTAGCTCCCGACTGTGGCTGGTAGGCTCCTCTTTGCTGTAAGATACTGAGGGATGGGGCTCTGTTAGTGGGACCAAGACCAATGGCTACCTGATGGGGCTAGGTATAGACTGTACTGTGGCTATCCCATGGCTGATCTGTCTGAGGAGCTGGGAGGCTGGATGGGCTCTGTGGCGTCTGGCCTGTGGGGCTGGGTGGGGGCTGATTAGGGGGGGAGAGGCACCTGTGATCACCGGTCAGGTCTGCATCAGGTTGGGTGAGGTCTAATTAAATGTTTCCAGTCTGGCTTAGGCTGTTGGAACAAGCTGCTGAGTGCTGTAAAGCTCCCTGACAGACCCACTAGCTGATGGCCACATGTGCAGATAGTGGGTTGCGACCACCTAGTTGGACTTGTTTGGGTCTTGCTTGCTGGATTTTGTAGGGTCTGTTTAGTTTCTTTGGTTTGGCTACTGGATCGGTGGGAGGAGGCATGGCACCGCAGGTGGGAGATAGGCCTCACTGACTTTCCTGGTTTGTTATTCCCTCTATTTATTTCCTATAGCTGTGTTGTTTTGGTTGGAGGACAGGCAGCGGGTACAGGTCCTCCTCACTGGTATGCTCTTCAGAGGCAACTGGTAAAGTAGGTTCATAGAGTCCATGGCCTGGCATGCCTGTGCAAGAGCTTGACTTGTTGGTTGCCTCCTACCTGCCATTGTGTCTCCTGTGGGTTTAGTGTGTATTTGTTGGTTTTCGATTGTAGTGGAGGCTTCGCCAGATGTTTTTTTAGACTGGATGGTAGAGACATTATGTTGGTTGGATGGGGAACCTGGTTGGGTTAGTCTTTGACTTGGCTTCATCTGCATTTAGTGCTAGTTGGCTCTACACAAGAGCGGCTCTAGACTTGGACTAAGGTGGGCGCTGAGTTGTTTAACAGTCTTGTAATTAGTTTTTGTGTGGGCATGGCTCAGCGATAGTAGGTGCGGGGCCATAGACCTAGTTACCTTAAGATTAGTGGTATACTGGTTAGCGGTATCCCTGTCCCTGCGGCGACTCGTCATATGGCAGTGTTGGCGGTACGTGTTTAAATCAAATTAGATTGAATTCTATGTACTTTTCCTACATATTACATTAAGGAATATAAAATACATTTGTACACTTTCTTATTATTATGACTTTTATTGTTATTATGTCGAGATAACTCTGTATGAGAAAGAGCTAGAGAAAGCTTACAATAGGCATTCCTGATATAAGATAGAGGCCTTGTACTATCGGTAATATAGGCATAGGCCTAGTCCTATCTTAAGACAAGAATAAGTAAAGAAGAAGACAAGCATCATTCTCTATTGCCAAGAACAAACTATACAGAGGGCGATTATGATATTATAAAGTGTCATCTATAGTGACAATAAAAGACACAAGATGGCTTCCTTCAACCCAGATTTGGAAGGGGATAGCAACTTTAACGATTAAAACCTAAATCTAGCCGCATTTAGTGACATCCTAGATCATCTTTCAGCAGAGCCCTTGAGGGGCAGATGTCCAGTAATACCAGAACAGAGGTCACCAGTCAATAGCTTACCTGGAGGAATCCTAAAACCAAGAGGAACATCTCGGTCAGCAGTACTGGTACTACCGGCCTCTGCCGCTTTGGTACCAGGTAGCTATTCCTTAGGCTAGGCTGACAGCCCGTTTCTGTCATTCATGACAGCAATACAAAATAAGATAATATGACCAGGAATTGTCCAAAGACCAAAAGTATAGGAACTAGACACATATGAAGAAGCAGAAGACAAACTATGAATATTCCTAGCACAAGGCGAAGGATATTTTGCAGTCAAAGGATATGGAAAATAACATGATGATTTCAAAATTCCCTACACAGAATCACAATTAAGGGGATACGCGGGACAATCAATTATGCCCTTCCAAGACAGTGGGAAGCAGATGGGACTCAGTCATCTTTGACGAACTCAAGGCAAGCTTTTTTGACAAGTTTGGTGATCCTAATGCCTAAGAAATGGCAAGACAAATATTGCAAAAGCTCTAACAAGGAAAGCAAGCATTTTCAGCATACAGGAACATATGTGGACAAATGGAATATGAGGCTGAATTTAATGATACTACTCTCTACATTATCCTATTAAGGACTGTAGTGAATGACTATGAGCAGCATGGGGAACATTTGACTTAGCACTTATGATATTGGAAAGGTTTGCAAGATGGGTTACTGATAAGGCATGTAGACTAGCAATAGTTCAAAACAACTGGAAGAACAACATGGCTTGCAGAATCATTAAATCATCCAAGAACATAGATTGGGCATTTAGACCATAGGCAACTCGAAGAGAGAGTAGAGCAATGTTACCAGGTGTGTTAGTAGAATTGTACAAAGTAAGGGCTGGACTAACTTTAAATCTATCCAAAGTAGAATATGCAAGAAGGATGAACAGAAAACTCTAATTAAGATGTAGAAAAGCAGGACATAGGATATGGAAGTATGGGAGTAAATCCAACAACAGATACTAATTGATGAAAGTGGGTAGAAACAATTACTTCAAATTTCAGAAGAAGAGCAACATCTGGGAGATGATTGCCAAGAGTTTATTGGCAGAAAACGATGAAGGTTTCCTGTAAATGGTAGCCTAGGTAACAAAAGATATAGACCTTGAATAGCTATCAGGTTAGCGAACTATGATATGGCACTATACACATAACAAGGAGAAGGAGAAGGAGATTATGTGATGATTAAGATGCAGGTATACAATGCAAAGTACGAAGAAACAACTCTATATATAAGGTTTGACTCTGAGGCTACCAAAGATTTTATCAACAAGAAAAGCTGCACCAAATATGACCACTACACTAAGAAAGTAAAGAAAGAAAGACATGTCTACATAGTATATGGGAAGTCAAGCGCAATGGATCTTATAACACAAATGGTGGAAGTGCCTATAAAAATTACCAGTCATAGGAAAACAGTAATCTTCCAGGTAGCAGATCTCAAGAACTATGAGCTAGTCCTAAGCATGCCATAGTTATGAAAATACAATCTGACGATCAACCGGAACGAGAATAAGATAACACTCACAAGTAAATGATATGCAACACAATGTCTCAACAGTTCGCCAGTGGTTTACTGAATACTAATTTGAGAAGTAGACGAGGAAACTTTACATCAAAGGTCTGCTGTGATGTGGCAAGACTAAAAGGTCTGGACACAAAAACTCCATCAAGAGGTAAAAGCACCTATTAATGGTTCCAAAAGAGCAGTAGGACATGACCTGGATGGTAATGAGAGGATTAAGATACCTGCTAATGGATGGACAATAATAGCAACAGGAATATCCATTGGATTACCAGATGGCGCATATGGATAGATAGTACCCTGTAGCAGTCTAGTAGTCAGACATTAACTCATGACTAATGCTGGAGTAATCGACGCTAACTATATCGGAGAAATCAAAGACATCCTGGCCAGTGTAGTAAACGAAGATTATGACGTTCAGAAAAGTAATCGAATCACACAATTGAGTATTGAAAAGATTAATGACAAGGAAATGCACGAAGTAGATTACCTGGAAGATACTACAATAGGAGACAAGGGGTGAGGGAGGTTTGGAAGCACAGACCAAACCCAGTCCAATAAAACAACTAGGTTCGAGTTCCAAGAGATTAGGGCACAGCCCGTCGTATAGTACTATCAAAGAAGAGATACCACTGCTGTTCTCAAATAGACATACAGAGACAAATAAGCTGTCCTAGCAAAAATCAACCTCAGTACCAATCTAGGAATCTAAGATAGGAAACACTAAAGCAAAAAGGAATAGAAAAAATAGATTCCAAAAGAATACCATCAATTCACAAACCTATTCCTGGAAACCGAAGCTACAGTGCTACCATCCCAAAGACTAGGAATCGACTATGAGATTCAGCTGAACAAGGATGAAAAAACAGGAGAATCAAAACAAATGCTGTACAAGAAGCTATACCCACTAGGAGAGGCAGAACTTGAAGACCACAGAAAGTACATCGAGTAAAACCTAAAAAAGGGAATGATTCGAGACACCTTCATAGCAGGAAGATCTCCGATCTTATTTATTAAGAAGAAGGACAGAAAGCGGAGACTCTGTGCTAACTACAGAGTACAAAAGTTCAGTGACAAAGAAGGTTCGATGTCCGCTACTGTTTTTGGTGAAGTATTAGATAACTTATGATCAACAAAATACTTTACCAAACCTGACATCAAGGATACCTATTATATTATCCGAATAAAAGCAGGAGACAAAGGGAAAATTACATTCATATTAAGATATAGAATATTCAAATACTTAGACATACTCTTTGGACTAACCAATACATCGGCTTCATTCCAAAGACGGATCAACGAAGTATTTAACAAGTATCTCAACAGATGTTACATCATTCACCTAGATGATTTACTCATCTATTTAGAAAATATACAAGAATATCAGCACGATGTCAGCACCATCATGGCTGTAATATAAGGATTAAAAATGAAGATCAAAGGAACCAAATGCGAATTCCATAAGGAGGAAAGCGAATACCTTGGATTTATTATCAATTGAAGGGGAGTCAAAGTCGACCGAGTTAAAAGAGCCGCCATATGGGACAGGGCAAAGCCTGGCAACAAAATGGACATACCTTGCTTCATGGGATTTTGCAACTTCTATCAGACGTTTCTAGAAGGATTTCGCAGGCTTACCAAACCACTATATAATCTAACCAGAAAATACCAGAAAGGGAAATGGGGACAGAGGGAACAGATAGCTTATGATGCAATTAAGATATATCTCATATCAGCTCTAATCCTGGCCCATTTATACCTAAACAAAAATACAATAATCAAAATGGATGCCTCCAAATATGTATGCTCTGGCATACTATATCACAACAAGGTGAAGACAGAAAATCGTATGACAGAAAACAGTAGATCCCAGAGGAGGAAAGGATAAGGATAAGTATCAGAGGACAACATTACCATATTCCCATGGCGGGCCACAGAGGAACGGATAAAACTACGGAAATGATTACAAGGGGATTCTATTGGCCAGCATTGCACATAGATGTTCAAAGATGTGTCAAAAATTGTGACCTATGTTAACTAACGAAAATGGCTAAAAAACCACCTTATGGATTATTGAAATCAAGCCAGATTCCAGAAGGACCTTGGAAAACAATTACCATTGATTTCATTACATACCTACCTTCATTAGCAGGATATGACACTATCTTGGTCACAGTAGATTGCCTGACCAAAATGAGTCATTTTGTCCCATTCAAAACAAATATTGATACACAAGACTCTATATAGACATTCTTCCCAGAGGTTTTCCCGCTGCATGGCCTTCCAAAGAATATCCTTATGGATTGAAGAATACCATTAACGTCAGGATTATAGAAAAAGGTAACTGGAGAAATAGAGATATAAAATCTTCTGAGCACCGCATTTCACCGGCAAGCCAATTGACAAATGGAATAGGTAAATGCAATAGCAGAGTAATATTTGTGGGCCTATGTCAATTATCAGTAAAAACAATTGGTATTAAGTGTTACTAATAGCCAAGTTCGCATATAATAACAGAACATAAGAAATGATAGGTGTCCCATGATTCTTTGTGAATTAGAGAAAATATCTACCGAGTCAGTCCACATATCATATCATTCATGGTGTGATAATAGATAAAGCGAATATGGAAAAAGTATACCAAATATTACTATACAAAGTGAGTCAAGCACACATACAGCAAAAAGGACAATACGATAAACACAGGAGGTGTGATTCAATCATACAGCCTGGAGATATGGTGGGGTTACTATTACACAATATTAAGACAATATGGCAATGTAAGATATTGGATAACAAGAAAAATAGACAGTTTTGGATACAGGAAAATGTGGACGACCTAGCTAATAAGCTTGGACATTATCCATTAATGTAAATACACAATACATTCCACATCTTACTCCTCGATCTGCACAACAAGTTTCCCATTCAAATAATTATTCCTTCTCTGACAATCAAACTTCATGCAGAATCAAAATCAGACCTTGATGAAATAATGGATTCCTACTTCTTGCATGATCACCTCCAATTCAGAGCCCAGTGGAGTAATTATTTAACTAAGTATAATAAAGCTTGGTATTACTCACACAATTTTGAAAACTCAGAACATACTCTTACAACCTTTTACAAGTGATACTCAGGTAACCCCAGCCCAGCTGTTGATCACATTTGACAAGAAAGACAAAAGAAATACTCTCAAGCCCATGCAATCACACATGGGATGGGGTAATAGGCCCCAACACATTACACCAATGAGCGGTAAATACAGGTATATGGGGCCAATGGACAATGAACTCAAGGAATGAGAGGAGAATGCAAAAGACAACACAATAGGTTAGACAATTTACCATGAAGATGAATGTTACATATGCTATAGGGATAAGGAAGGCTCACAATGGTTCCCACGCGAATGCTAGAAGCATGGTTCAGGTGAGGACCACGCGCTCACGTACTGGAATCAGTGACCAAGTAATACGTGCAAGATATGGAGGAGGAAGAAGATTACTCCATGGTACTACTTGCAGAAGGACAGAACAAAGAAATAGTTGAAAAGAAAAGATGCCAGTATATGGCATGAGACCTCGAAGACCAGGCCCTGGGTGGAGGGAGCGCAAAGCTCATTAACCAAAATAGAACCAGATTTCGGAAGTATAGACACACAGATCAGAGTACTCCAGGAGCAATTTGGCCAGGCCAAAGCCACAATTTCAGCAAACGGAAAAACAATTGGGAGGTAAGACTGTGGAACAACAATCAGAGGCACATAATTGAAATGGCAAACCTCATACTAGAATCGGTGACGATAAGGTGGAGAATAGCCAATAACAAGTTCAATAGGCTTGGGAGGTCTAAGCGAGCAGCAGGATGGGAACAATTAAACCTTGGAGAAAAGACTGGATAGTAATCTGACTAAGGAGGAGAGGGGCTAATGTCACGAATGTGGCTTGGCATGGAAAAGGTTTTCACATAACTCATAATTATGAGTCATAGGTATATTATTGTTTTGTGCATATGACCTCTTTCGTCATATGACTTGTTTATGTTATAATTAGTTACGTTTCACACATGACTCGATTATGAGTCATGGGATGTGTGCTTGTCGAGTGTGCCTCACACGTATGCATTCTAGGTATACCTTGTGCATACGATTTATGTTTTACACATGACCTAGCCATGAGGTAATGGGCTTTGTGCATGTGACAACTTTAGGTAATAGGACTTATTTATTGTTTTATGATTGGTTTATGAGTTTCTTGCATATGACCTGGCTATAAGGTCATTGGTTTCATGCATGTAACCACTTTGGGTAACATAACTTGGGGTGGAAAGAACACTATATAAGGATGCTGGTATGACCAAGAAAGATGGGTTCTTCACACTTTGTTCTATGTATCCTACTTATTACTTTAATAAATACAAATTATCTTGATGCTTTTTATCATTATCATGACCATTATTATTATTACGCTGAGAAGACTCCATATGAGACAGAGTTAGAAAAAGCTTATAATAGGTATTCCTGATAGCAGACTGAGGTCATGTACTGTATATAATATAGGCATAGACCTAGTCCTATCGTAAGACAAGAATAAGGAAAGAAGAAGAGTAGTATCATTCCCCATTGCCAAGAACTAACTATCTAAAGTGGAATCATTACATTAGCCTACTGCTAGAGTGTGGTTACTACTCAAGGGCTCTCAAGAGGGCCAATAGAATTGTTCTTTTCAAGGCAAGTAAGGCTGACTACTCCAGTTTGACTCCCTTCTAAATAATAGTTCTGCTTAAGACTGTTTCTAAAATCCAGAAAAGAAACCCAGGCACTTGGCTCATACTAATCGCCAGGTCTGTTGACCTCATCAACTCACACCACTGCGGCTCGCTATCTTGCCTCTCCATGTTTGACCCAGTGGCTACTTTTATTCAAGCAGTCTGAATGAGCCAATCTTTACTGTCTAATGTTTCCTTGCTCTTCCTTGATATCAACTGAGAGTTTGACAACATCTCAACCTCTACTCTGTCCTTTAAGTCCTACTCCAAAGACCTTCCCACCGACCTGGTTCTCTGGGTTAGGTCTTTTCTTACTCACCCGCATTGTTGCCTGCTTTTTTAGTTCTCCTCCAAGGTTTTTTCTTATATTTCTGTTAGCACCGCCCAAGGCTCCCCTATTTCTCTTTCGTTATTTTCAATCTATCTATCTGATTTATATATTTCTATACCCCAAGTGGTAATATTTTCCTGAATTGATTATATTTCTGTTACACTTTCTACTGGTTCATATAAGTAGATATATGACTTTTTCAGCATTTTTTTTCTTTATTTTCTCACAAGGTAGGCAATGTTGAAGTTGCCTTTTGTATTCCCAAGATGGAGTTCATCAACTGGCCAACTCCGAAACATTGTAACCCAGTATAAACATTGCCCATCACCTGTAACAGCAATCTGTTTCATCCCTCTAAGGTATAGAGGTAGTGCAGCTACTAGTTTACCCCCTGATTGAAAACAACTATTAATTTTCTCAAGCGACTCGGTGTGGCCTAATGAGCCTTAATTATAGTCAAGAGCACCTTCAACCTGGGTATAGGCATCCTCCCTATCTGATCCACTAGATTGCCACTATTCTATACTTTCTATCCTTACCTATAGCACTGATACTATTGCTCCCATCCTCACCATGCTCGATAAGTTATCCACGTAGTGGAGCAAGATGCTAGACTCAATTACCAACTCCTTCTTCTTAACACTTACTTCTATCCTAGCCTATGAGGCTCATCTCTCTCCAATAGCCATCATCCTTCCCTATAAAAGAAGAATGACTGCCTTATACTTGGCATACTCATCCCTACTCATCAACTCTGTGACTGAATACCTCCTCCCAGATTTTCTACTATGGGGAAGTTCTAACTTGCTAATCGTTACAAGGAGGCCCATGTGATACAAGCATGACAACTATGTTCTACTCTGTTAGAACTGATACCACTGCTTTCAACTTAGCAGGTACTCTCTACAGCTGGACACACTCTGCTAATCTCTTCTTCCCTACTTGGAAATGATTGACAACTTCCTGCTGGTATACTGTGACCTTCTCTCAGACCTGCTGCCTGATCTAGACATAGATTCTCCCTCGTACTATACCTCCTTAAAGGCTAGATTCAGACTCAGTCTCACCACTGACTTGGCCCTGCAGGCCCTGTCCTGTTACAACTATTGCTACTCAGTAACAGCAAGGCCTTATGCATTTCTAGGCTTAGACAGATTTACAGAGTACAAAATACATCAGATCTGCTCCAGCAAGAGCTACAGTGACTAGACAAAAGTCTTGGTGATCGCTTAGTCAGCAACAGCTAAGTGAACACAATATGATCCCTATTTAAAATCGCGTACACACTCTCCTGGAGATCTATCATATTAAGCTACCCAAAACAATTATACAATGCCTCCTAAACGAGCTCATCAGCCTAAAACAGCCCGCCGAGAAATGACAGATGCTGAAAACGGCATGATCATAGCCTTTTTCTATGTCTTTCAAACGATCTCGACCGTTGCCAATCTGGTCGGCCGCCCTTGGTCAACAGTTCGGAACTTTCTTGCACGCGCATGTGCTGGCGGATCAATCCTTAATGAACCCTGATCGCGTCATCCCCAGCTCCTTAGTCACTGAGAAAAGTGCACGATTGTCAGAGCTGCCAAAAGAGATTGTGCGAGGACCTGTTTAGTACTCCGGAACCGATATGTCCCTCATGTTTCACTTCGCACCATTGATCATATTCTCCGAGAAGCCAATGTTAAAAAGTACCTTGCACAAACAAGACCTAAATTGGAACCAAGACATGCTAAGGCTAGGCTAAAATGGGCCCTTGTCCAGAAGAATTGGACTGCAGAAGACTTTCAGGGTATCCTCTATAGTGATGAGTGTACGGTGCAAAAATCAGCGGATCCTCGGCGCATTTGGGTATTTCGATCACCACATGAAAAGTGGCTATCAGACTGCATTCAGCCTCGGAGGAAGACCAATGAGGTTGGCCTAATAGTTTGGGGCTGCTTTTGGGGAAAGCGCCAAGGTCTTTTAGTCCCAATTAGGGATGCAACTGTGGATAGACCTGTCTATATTAGACTATTGGATGACCATTTAGGGCCACCTATGCAGGAGATCACAGATGAGGTCAGAGATCCTCTCTTTCAGCAGGATAATACAAAGGTGCACACAGCTCGTGACACCACGGCATGGCTTACTGAGAACGGAATTGAGTTGGAAGATCACCCCCCACTTTCACCTGATCTCAACCCGATTGAACACACATGGATTGAGCTTAAATGCCGATTGCATAAACAGTATCTCGATATCCTCAATACCCCTGCTGGTCCTGAGAGAGTGTGAGATCGATTGGCGGAGGTCTTACCATTGGTGTGGCAGACAATACTGGAGAGTGTCTTTGAAAAGCTCTGGAAATCTATGCCTTCGCTTGTGGCTGCGGTGATTGAAGCTAAGGGGTGGTGTACAAAATACTAAGGCTGAGTGGGATGTTTACATGTACTGTAATTTTTAATATCAATTTTTTTTTACCGTTATAGGATTGTGCAATACCGTTCAGGGCACGGACCTTGTCTCATATGGCGCAATCACCAAGACTTTTGTCTAGTCACTGTACTATGCTGGCCACCGCTCTTTGGATACTAAAGAGCAACTGATGAAGTATTCATACAAGGAGGAGGAGGAGGAAGACCTTAACCATGCGCTTCTGCCCTGTTCGGCCAATGTCGATTAAAGGATGTTCTACCTCTCTGAAGTCCTCAATGCCTTGTTCCAACTTGCCTTGCTAGTATCATTTACCCTGATCTAGCGGTTAGCCAACTATATATCGCTTACTGGCATTGGATACCCACCTGATATGACTATAATTAGGCCATACACTCCTGCTCTCCTGGAAGTGTAGGTATGCCCGCATTCTTTTCTAGCTTTGACCTTTATATTGTTCATATTTTTTGTATACCTGAGGATGTTGTTTTTTCTTACCTTACATGAGTGGTTACCATTTGATGTTTAACAACAGATGTCAATTGGGAGACAGGAGCTATTAGTTCCTTTTGTTTATTTGTTTGAGATTGAGGTTATGTGTATGCCTTAGCTCATACTGCATGTGTGTTCTTGTACCTTAATAACAAATACATAATATAAAGAAAAACCGAAAATTCAAAAAAGTAAAACAAAGTTATACTTCACAACAACAGCCTCTATGACTCCGTTATGACTGCAATCAAAGCCAAGTCCGCACCATATATTTCACCAAGATTAGCTCTTATTAGCTTAATAGCTTTTCTCACCGCCTCGACTTTATCTCTTTCTTGTAAACAAAGCCTTTTTTCATCCCTCTATGGCCCCTGGCAAGATGAAAGTATGAGGAACAGGTAGCAGTTCTACCCCCCTTCCCAGAAGACAGAAACTCTACTCATAACCTGGCCCGCTACCTTTTAAAAGCTGTCTACCTTATTCTACATCTTTGAGCCTCTATAGCTTTGAGGTTCTTCTATACAAAAGTGACAGCACAGTGATACTACCTCATCTCTCTCATTGATTTCAGATGTTTACAAACAAGGATAACCTCATGTCACCAACTACTTCCAACATCTTGTCATTAAGATGGCGGTAGATCTTGACTTTCAGGAACACAACCGCCCACCATACATTATCATCATTTGTAAGATGCTGTAACACATAAATGACGACTACAGGACAGCAGTTGATGGGCTCCAAGCTCAAGTCAACCACCTTATTGAAGGACTAGAAGTCTACAAGGACATTACCTTTTCAA
Source organism: Tuber melanosporum (assembly GCF_000151645.1). Lineage (NCBI taxonomy): Eukaryota > Fungi > Ascomycota > Pezizomycetes > Pezizales > Tuberaceae > Tuber > Tuber melanosporum. The sequence goes on along the minus strand of NW_003298840.1, from coordinate 41,305 downwards.
CACAAGTATCTGTAACTGCCATTACCACCAAGCCTGTACTGGAAGCCCTCCAACTAGCTAAGCTAAAGTCTCCCTCTGCTCCTCTAACACTACCAGCCCCTACCACTGAAGGCAATAAACCTCACAGAGTATTCGAAAGAGGTCCGGGAATGTGAGGTAGTTAGGAGAACAATTGCCAACAGTTGAATGCTACTTGAAACCCATCTCCTCAGAGTACGGAAGTGTTACTAACAGATGGATTATGAGTCAATCAAGTAGAATCGCCTCCTGCGAATTCATAGAAAGTTTTGTGGAAGATATCTGTCTATTGGTTATTGATTAATCAAGGTTTAAAGTCAGGTGACCTAAGAAGATTGCAATTATGACTTTGTCTGCTGATACAACCTGCAGATGAAACTGATCATTTCATCAATGATAGAGACAATTGGGACCAACTCAGTTCAACTTGAGAACTAGGTCATAAGTCTAAATAATCTGATGATCGGGTAATTACTATTAGGAATAGCATAGTTCCTAGTTAGCAATATCATAATTACCAAAGAGAGTGTGGTGATTTTCAAAATCTCCAGGTGTTTGTACCTTTGAAAAATACATGACATTACCAGTTATAATCATCGGTAGTCCATAGTTGTATAATAGATAGATGTAGTCTACAAACATGAATATGCGGAATATAAATATTAAAGTGTTTCCTAAGCTTTTAGATATCATCAAGCAACAGTGAAGAGACCTGAACAATATAGTATTGTTTCACGATTCTATTGTACTTCGCCTACTTTACTTAGCTCTTAGTAGTTATAAACAAAATGAGTACAATCTGAACCTTCTAAAACAATCTCTGTCTAAACAAACAAGTCTTGGTTGGCCTAGACAACTCTAAAGTCTATCAAGTTGTCTTCACCTAACAGTATCTTGTTAGATCTTCTTACCACGGATCTCTACCTATCTACCCACCTCTTCCTGTAGGACAAGGCAGCCAGTACACAAAGCATATTGCCACATATCTGACACTAAGGGAAACTTATAAAAACCTATTCATCATAACCTGTCTACCAGACAAAGAAGAAGGACGCAAAAGAGCAGGAGAGATGTTATAATCTTCTAAGCAAAGGACTCAGGGGGAACAGATGGATTCCTCAGGAGATGGCCATTCCACAATTTTCAGTCACTCATCTTCTCTACGTCTTGCTCTCCGGAAACCTTGCAGAGAACCAGCAACCAAAGCAGCCAGTTTTCCTCCATCCTTAAGACCTCTTTCTCCTGTTTTAAGATCCCTGACACCATGTCCAAATACCCATACATCTGGCCTCATATGACTCTCTAACTTTGTAGGAATGCTCATAAGTGAAATATGGCAGGGTATTTCTGTAACGAAACTCCACAGAGTACTATTATAGTTTACCAAACCTATACCCATATTGGTATCAAAAGACTACCTTGGTAGGAATGGTGGTAGATAATAGTCTACCAGCTAGAGGAACTGTAGGGTAGGTACCACGGTTGGGCATGCTATACCATATTACGAAGTATACGGGTACTAGTAAGGAGCAGTAGTTACCCTACTCAGTAAGTTAACCTAAGTAGTCAATTTGGAAGCTACCCTGAATTACTCAACGGTGAGTCCAGGTAGAGTTACCCTACCTTTGGACTAAAGTTACCCAACCTTGGGCTATGGGTTACCCTGTTATGGAGCCAAGTTACCCTACCTTGAAAGTAACTTGTTACGCAGGACTTCGGAGGAAGTTACTAGATTGTTTGTGACGTGAAGCTACATAAAGTATTCGAATCTCAGGTTGTGCGGATCACTCCCGTACAACCAGTTGAGATCCAAACCACCTGAAACTTGGAGGTGTAGTGGCTAACACCCCCCTCCGGCCTCGTTATAAGTCCCTGGCATCATGGGCTACAGGCTGGAGAGTTGCTGTAAGCCAGGTAAATATCTTCAGGTGGAGATGCTCCCGTAATACCCTATACATTCCCGCCGTCCGGCCGACCGGGAGCTATCCGCAGGATCTATGTGGGGGTAGAGGCGAACCTAAAAAATGGTCTCCAGGTGGTCCCATGTAAGACGGACCAGAACCGATGGAGTAATACTACTTTGAAGTCAAAGGTAGTATGTGAGGTTAGCAAAGGCTAGTAGGCCAGGTAACCGAAGTCCATTGCCCCAAAAGTGTAATAGTATTGGAGAATCATTAGGGACTCTGAGACACTAGTCTAAGGTCATGATAAGACTGGTTTCCAAGAGGGTTGACAGTGGGTAGTGCCTATTCGTAGTCAACCTCCTAAGTGGTCTATAGGGGAAGTTACGTAGCTATCATCCAGAGTAATATGGAATAGAGTAGAACCAGATAGATGTTCAGGAGCTGCAGATGCTTGTAGAAGATTAAGTGTATATTGGTAGAAAGTTCTATAGTTGGAATCGCATGTACTCAGGCATGATAGCTTGCCACTGACATGTCTACAATATGAAGAGTTTTCACTCCTGCAGTTGCATTGTAGATGCAGCGGCTAAAATACTTCTATTGGGTGGATGTTAGAAAACCACAAGACTAGTCTAGTTCGCTATGGGGGATCTTTGGTCTGACCTGTGAACGTTAACTAGGCAGCCCAAAGGAGTTGGGTGCTCGCGAATACAGAGTAGTAATGGGGAGCAACTGGCAGTATATGAAGTCTACTTAAGTATATGTGAGTTCTCCTCTACTCTGGCAATCAACTACCTCTCGAGATCAGAACTTAATTGAGTAAAAGCTGTGGCTTAACGATATTAAGTTTTACTGTTTTGTTTTTTCAAAAACTCTACTGTTGAGACTTTTGACATTTATTCTATTTGTTCACTTTGCAGAAGAATTCATTTCGGTACAGTCACAACCTTGGGATCCAACTTCCCAGAGGGAGCCCCCGTTACAATTTCATCAAGTCTTGGTACTGCCAATATTGCCTTTGATACTCTCTCAGCGCACTCACAGGTTAACACATGAGGGCTGATAGGAGTATAGCAACAATTGCTGGAACAACATGATATACATAACACTGCTATAGCTGTTATGTTAGAACCATATACTGTGGTAGAGGTAAACATCTGTGAAATCCAGGAAAGGATTAATCAGGAAATTACCCCCAAATTGGTTGTTCAAGATACACAACTACGGTATCATGAGGAAATAACCACACAACTCCAGCAAGAAGCTCTTGAACAAAACCTCATCCTAGAACAAGCATTCTAGAAATTAATAGCAGAGTAGACTTAACAGAATCATGTATTACGAACCTTAATATCCAATCTAGTGGTCCTACAAAAATAAATAGCAGAATACTATGATAGCTTAACCGGCACCATTCAATGAAATTATACTCAGGTATCCAATAACGTAAACTTAGTTCTTGATAAAATTAAAGCACTAGATGGCAGACAGCCAAGTAATCGGCATGCTAGGTTGGAGTCAGTCGTGAAAGAAGTAGAAGAAGCCACAGAAAGGGATGAACACATGGAAACTCCTAACCAAAATAAGGAGAAATAAAGGGAAGGAGAACATGCAACACCAATGATCCCAGGCAGTAACCCAGATGATAGGAGTAATGATCAGGATGATGAAGGAAATCGAGACAAGTGTAGAGCAGTACCATCTAGCTTTAAACAGGTGCTAACACCTGAATAATGTGGAGTAGCTGATGTGGTTAGAGAAGGATTAGCTCAAACTATTAAGTGACCAGCAGACCTGCACCCATCTTTTAAACCAAAGTCCAGTTAATGCATCTACTATTAGTTAACTCTACATGTGGATTCATTTGAACACAATCCCAGGATTTTGGATCATTATCAGCAATGTACCATGTATGCCCTCAGGGGAATGAAAGGGGATCTGGTCAGCCTGATATCAGTAGAGTATTGATGTGCAATGGATAGCCTCCGTGGAGAGGAACCAGACCAGGAACTGTGTACATAGACTTATTTTGAATTTGAATTCACCAGTCAGTACACAGCTGTCAAAGCAGGATGTTAGGCCTTACATGGCATAAAGTCAGTGGAGTATAAAAATGATATTCAGGCCTTCATAGTGAAAATGTACAACCTGGATCTTCAAACTCGACTAACTGGACCAGCCTGGTGTATAGCTGTAAACAGGAAGTTGCCCTACAATATTAGATAGGAACTCTCCTTGAATAAATATAATATCAACGCAGAATGGGAAAAAGAAGTCTTAGAAGCAGTGAGGAATAAGGAGGAACAGCAGAAATGGGACCACCTACATTGGGACAAACCAAAACTTGGGAAGATATTTTCAGACAACAGTCCTGTGGACAAGAACAAATCAAAGGTAAAAAGAGAGAAACTTTTTATTAAAAGAGATGGTTCATCCAAAAAGTAAACACAGGAACTAGAGCCCATGAAACTGGTAAAGAGATCTAATGGAACAATGAAGTTGACACATACTAACTTCAAAAAGACCTATGAAGGAATCCTGAAATCAACTATTGATGAAAGAAATCCGGTAGGCAATTGTACTGATTGTTAGAAGGGAAATCATGAGGGAGTGGTAGTGAGGTGTGCCCGGAAGCGATGGGCAGCGATCGCCATCGCTGCGTGTCTGGTCCAGTCTCAGGTACCGGGATTCAATCTGCGAAGAAACTTGCGAAACAGGAAATCAGCGAGTTTTTGGAAGAAAGCATTTTCGAGCTTGAAATCGAACCATTTGTCAAGCCCGCTATGGAGCGCCCAGAGACGGTTATTAACTTCCGGTTAAAAGTAAATCATCCAAATCGGACGAAAACTGAGTGAGTTATAGCTCATGGAATTTCAACAACTTTAAAGAGCTCTATTTCTGTCAGTTTTGGTCTCATAGGGTTGATACTTTTACCTAGTTAATGAGATTAACAGAGGTTATTTTGTTCCTGCTCCTGAGAAATGGAGCTCTGTACTGTAGCCTACAGAGAACAAAATCATGTGTCGAGAACAAGTGGAGAGAACCGTCCAATCAAAATACCAAGACTCAGAACTATAGCAATAGTTTACCGTCCCAGGAAGATTTCTACAGCTCAAGTTCCAAGAGGCAATCAGCTTTGGAAACAAGGTAAAGAAGAAGAAATGACCTAAGTCACTTTAATGGTACAGACAATGACAGTATTTGGATGGTTTGGAAGAGACATACTATTGAGGAATCGAAATTAGCCGCAAAAGAGGATGTCAAAGTAAAGGAATCAATCTTGTAATTATAACCTGTGTGGGAGTACATGCAGACTTCTTGCTGCAAAGTTAATGGGAGCAATAAAGGGGAATGTATGCATTGGCGGCGCCTCTATGCCTTCTAAGGGAGTATTACAAGGTTATCTCAAATAACCTAACACATATCTTCAGAGCGGTGAGGCATGTGACCTGGAAACTGTACGGTCTCTTATAAGCACTAAAACTAACACACGAAACAGACATCACCATGGGTACTTCAAGGAGTAACCGTAGGGCTAAGATGAAAAATCTAAAGGAATGATGAAGCACATTGTCGATCTATATCAGGAATAGGTACAAGAGGTCTAGACCTTTCCTTTGGTTACTATCTTTTATGTGCTGTGCTGGTATAAAATAGAACTCGATAAAGTGAGCACACTGTCTAGGATTAAACAAGGGTAGAGAATAAGCTTAAGAAGATTACTAAAAAGACAGCCACCCAGCCCTACACACCTGACTATTATTTTTATAATATCTGGTAGAGTGCAGAGACCTCCTAGATTAGTTCCACCGGTAGTAAAGGTAGAAGGTATAGGAACCCTTTGGTAGGTGGTAAAGACCACTAGTTATGGACTGCCCAATATACCAAATGGAAACTAGTTTATCTAAGGAGACCTAAGTGGTCAAAAGTGCACAAGTGTGGTCAGAAATACTCCAGTTGTTATAAAAGCTAACAAATATCAAAACAACAGAAAGATGATCTAATACCTTACTAAAAGAAACTCACTTTAAGTGCACGAAAACCTACAAGATTTGAGTGTTCTGAGGGAAATGCTTATATCTATATTGTAAACCCAAAATTTCAACATTATGAAATATGAGTACTATTAAATTTAGGATCCAATATGTTCCTAATCAACAAAGACCTCATAAAGGAGCTAAAAATTTCATTTGCAGATACACCGAATCTGGTCAACATTCAAGGCTTTGATAGAGTATCAGTACCACTGGCAGAAATATTGTATGCACACACTATTTGGATTGAAATAGGTCAAAACCAACACATGTTTGAAGTTGTGTGCAAGGTTTCAGCAGTCAATGACTATAGAATGCTAATTTCTTTTGGGTGGTGGCATTGAGAATACTCCTTATCCAATATTGGAGAACATAGAAAGTGGGAATTCAAAGATCCTAAATGCAAACTTGTGAGAAAGAAGAAGATGAAGGAATTGCAGGCATGTTTGAATACAATGTGACAGTTGCTAGGGATGAAAATGCAATCAAGTAGGAAGTATCTAAGCTATTGAAGATCCTAACTAGCTCAACTTCGATTCTCTTCCACAAGACTAGTGGAAATTTGAATGGCTATTGGTACCTGAATTAGCAGCGAAATTAGTACCCAGACGAACCTTCTATCATGAAATTAAATTAGTTCCTGGAGCGAAACCCTCATGGCAACCGCTTCATCCTCTGTCCAATATACAACTTAACTTGCTATTGGAATACCTTGATAATATATTGCATGAAGGAATGGTTACTTGGAACCATTCACCTTTTAAGTCTCCAATTCTCTTTGCACTAAAATTGATGGCAGAGGGCAACTCGTAGTGGACTATCGAAACTTAAACAGGATAACTAACTTGAGCTAGTATCCACTACCGTTAATGTCAGAGTTGCATGATCGTATAGCAGGAGCTAGCATCTTATCCAAAGTAAATTTGAAAGATGATTACAATTTCATCTCAACAAAGGAGGGGCATGAATTCAAAACAGCCTTCTGATCATGTTATAGATATTATGAATATAAAGTCATGCCTTTCAGATTAGCCAATGCTCTAGCTACATTTCATGATATAATGAATGTAGTTCTTGAGGAATTTCTAAACCACCGAGTGGTATGTTATTTGCATGACATTCTTATCTATTCTAAAAATGAGCAGGAACATCTCGGGCTAGTAATTAAAGTATTCCGAAGATTATCAGACTTTCTACTCCCGAGTTCGATAAAGAAATATTTCCTTTTATATTAATGAGTTGGAATTCTTAGGCATTATAATAGCTGTTTATGGGTTATCTATAAGTATCCAAAATATGGATTAGGTGTTAAACTGGAAGTCACCAATGTTGGTCAAAGATGTTTAGATATTACAAAGCTTTGCAAACCTCTACTGACGCTTTATAAAAAGCCTCTCCAAGATTTGGGCTCCAATTGCAGAAACATTGAAAGATGATCTTAAGAGGTTCCAGTGAGGCCCAGTACAAGAAACAGCCTTTCAGGAGCTTAAGAAAATGTTTACTATAGCCACAATCTTGCACCATTTTTTCCGGAAAAGATAAATCGTGGTGGAAAAGGATATTATCATTTTCGCTTTAGGTTGCATCCTTTCCTGATTTGTAGAAAAAAGACTACCTCTGGTAGCTTTCTACTCCTACAAACTGAGTTCCATAGAGTGAAATTATGTGATCTACGATAAAGACCTGATTGCCATATTGCAACCATTCAAACAATGGTGCCACTATCTGATTGGAACTGAAAGACCAATAACAGGATATATCAATCACCAAAACCTGCAATGTTTCCTAACCTCAAAAGTCTGGAGTGAGTGCCAAATCTCTTAAGTACAGAGGTTAGTAGATTATAACTTCAAAATTGTTTACCACACAGGTACAAGAAGAGGTAAACCTGATGCACTCAGTCAACTGCGGGAGTCCAGCTCTGAGGAGGGAGCTGTATACTGTGAACAAGCAATATTAAAGCTTGAACATCTCCAAGCTATACAGGACTCCACTTTTGCTAAAGAGTCACGGCTAAG
>NW_003298840.1:27423-33181 GCF_000151645.1 Tuber melanosporum | reverse complement strand
TTTTCCTCTGGATTAGTCATGAAGACCTATGTAGTACAGCAGATGATCTAAGCAGAGATGATGTACAAGAAAAAGTAAATTAGAACCACTCAGAGTCTGTGATTCAAATTAAACAGTTAGACATAAGAACAAGGTTATTAACGAAAAGTTCAAAGATGGCCGCAAGGTATGATTGTCACCATGTACAGGAAGATATGGTCCCGGTATAAATATAGTAAATTGTTGAGATCGGTATTGCACTCTGGATACTTGTCAGAATTTAAGGGAGAATTACTCTTAGAAGAAGGTTAGCAGTCAATAGTGGTATTTCTACTGGTGCTGGTGTAATCAATGTAGATTATACAGGCGAGCTTAAAGTATTACTATTAAACCATAGAAACACAAACTGTTACATTAAAGCCGGCACTAGAATAGCTCAGCTAGTGATAGAAAAAGTTAATACAGTGGATATGATGGAAATAGACAACCTAGAGCATACTGAAAGAGGCATATTAGGATTTGGCAGTACAGACATTGTAATAAGAGCTATAACTATCTGAGAATTAGAACACATAGTTACACTGCTATATGTATCAATTGACCAGAAAATAAACTGGTATGATACAACCGAACTACCTGCACGAACTCAGATTACTAGCGCTATACTAGCTCACAAGGAATAGAAGAAATTCAATCCGGAATTCTTGGAACAAATCCTAAAAAGGATTCTGGAGGATTGACAATGGCTAAAAAGAAAAATTGAGTTAGAGAAATTATGATACAAGGGCAAACCTTTCCCAAAAGACTGGCCCCTATCTGATGAGTTGTTTTACTATAAGCAATGACTATTTGTACCAAAAAACCTAGATCGTTATACAATAAGAGCTGAAGGGTATCACAATACTAAAATAGTAGGACATTTCGGTCTAGAAAAATCCCTGGAGATAATTATGAGGGACTTCTATTGGAAAGGCCTTGCAGATTGGGTAAACTATTACATAAGATTATGTGACGATTACTAACATAACAAATCCCCATGACACGCAAAATTTAGTCTATTGCAATAGTTGTCAATACCAGATAGAGTATGGGCATCGATATCTTTTGACTTTGTTATGAAGTTACCGCAAAGTTAACATTGCACTCAAAATATAGTAGTAGTTAATTTGTTTACAAAAATGGCCAACTTCCTTGGATTAGAAGAAATAGCCACTACGAAAGACATGGCTACAGTCTTTATGAAGTTTATATGGAAGTTATATATCTTACCAACAGTAATTGTATTGACTCTAGATTCAAAATTTGTGGGAGAATTTGGGAAATTCCTGTGCGAAACCTTGAATCTAAAAAGAAGGATGTCTATAGCAGACCACTCATAGAGAGAAAGACAAACAGAGAGAAACAAGCAAGTGCTAGAGGGTTACTTGCAGAGTTTTGTCAACTATAATCATAATGATTGGTACCAATTACTACATCTAGCTGAATATGCCTACAATAGCTCAGCAATCGACCCATGCTGGACCCCTTTCTATATAAACTATGTGAACTCTATAAAAATGATGTACAAGCAAGCAAGGTAATTACTGCAACAGACATAGGAGTCTATGGCCATATAATATAATATGAAGGCTAAGCAACAACCTGACTTCAACATCGGTGATAAAGTAATGTTTAACTTAAAGAACATTGATACATGTTGGAAGTTACAGAATCTCAGTCCAAAATTATATGGACCTTTTGTGATTTGAGAGAAACTAGGAAATCGTGCCTGTAAATTCAATATTTCGGATCAATGCAACAAATTCTCAGCATTCCATGTGTATAGGTTAGAACCTAACAGTGAATCAGTACTTGCAGATTGACAACAACCTTCCAGGGAGCTTGGGAATATCGAGGATAACTTACAATTGGAAATAGAATAAATAGTTAGAAGAGAGATTCGCTCTTACCGAAAGAAGATACACGGTCGCTAGGAAGAGGTACACGAACTATAGTACCTTGTCAAATGGCAAGGTTGTTGCGAAGACAAGAATGCCTGAGAGTCAGCAACAGGAATGGATAATGCAAGGCAAATAGTAAATGAATTTCACAGTAATTATCGGGAAATGCCACAGCTGGCAGAGGTAGGATATAGAGGAAATGGTTTTCCTAGGGTGGCTAAGCAAAGGCAGAAAGTTTTTCACCCTGTTCTCAATGGGTCCTAAAGGAGTTAATGTTTAAGATTTAATAAACCTTTATATTTTTCATTCAACATTTAAAATTTTCATTTGTTTAATATATATCCAAAAGGTATTCAGTGTAAAGCCTTAGGTAGGGGAACCTCATATTAGGAATACTGGGATCTGAGATTTAGGAACCACCTTAAGTAGGATAACTCCACTTGGAATCGGAATATCTGATCTCTAATATCTACCTCCGGCTCCACTACGGACCCACAGGTCATCATACATATCGATCTCAGTGGTGTCCTGTAACTAAAATGCCACGGAATAGAAGCTGTAAGTGGAATATCAGATACATTGCTGCCATCTATCTGACCTGATCTTGTTGATGGGATATAAGAGAAGGGACTTCTGGCCAGGTCTGGAATGTGGAACGGAGCATATCAGCCAACTACTCAGAGCATTACTAGGCTTCAAACAAGTGACATGTTGTGGCATAAGCCAGAGGTGGTGGGACATTTTTGTACTAAGATATCATAACGAATAGTCAGCGATGTCAACCAGAAACTAATACATTCACACCAATTATATGATAGCCAGAACAGTCTAGAACTCTGAGAAAAACTATCATAGTAGCTAATAGACTTCACAGAATGTTACAACTGAGTGTAGGAAAGCACTGTGTATGTGGGAATAATTCCCAATAATAGAATGCCGATTAAAACCCTGCTACCTACAGCAGTCAGGTCTTGCCGACTGAGGGCCTATATGACAATCCGGTAGAAGAGCTTCCTGCAAATTGGTAGGGAGTATGCCAGAGGATATCTGTCCATTGGATATACAGTTATGGAGATTTAAAGTTAGGCAACCTAAGAAGGCTGCAATTAAGACTTCATCCACAGATACAACCCGCAGATGAAACTGATCATGTCATGAATGACGGACACAATTGGAACCAACTCAGTTCAACTTGAGAGCTAGGTTATTAGTGTAAAAACTCAGATAATCAGGTAATTACTATTGGCAACAGCTTCATTCCTAGTTAGTAATATTGCAATTACTGTAAAGAGTGTGGTGATTCTCAGGATTTTCAGATATTCCCACCTTTGAAGAATATGTGACATTGTAAGTTATAATCAGAAGAGGTACACAGTTGTATAATAGATCAAAGTCGTCTGCAACCACTCAGACATGTAATATAAATATTGCGGTGCCTCCTGAGCTTTTAGACATTATCAAGCAACAAAGAAGAGACCTTAACAATATAATATTGTCTTCACTATTCTATTCTACTTTACCTACTCTACTTCGCTCTTAGTAGTCATGAATGAAATGAGTACAATCCAAGCCTTCTTAGACAACTTTCATCTATAGAAACAAATCTTGGTTGTTCTAGACAACTCTGAAGTCTATCAAGTTGTCTCCTCCTAATAATCCTCTCCTTCCACAGCCCTGCAAAACAAGAAGAGTACTATTATGAGGAAATGGAAAGTCATTATCAAGTATGATAGTACTCCTCTTTCTTGTATTACAATTGTAGTACACGATAGTATCAACATATTTGAAAAAGACAACCTGATAGAGTTCAGAGTTGTCTCGACCAACACAGATTCATTTCTGTAGAAGGACATTGTGTTAGAAGGCTTGGATTACATTCATTTTATTTATCACTACTAACAGCAAAGTAAAATGGGTAAAGTAAAATAGAATCATAAAAACAATATTATATAGTTAGGGAGTCTGCTCTGTTGCTGGATTATGTCTAGAAGCTGGGAAGGTACTTCGATATTTATATTCTGCGTCTGAGTATTGGTAGACTCCTTTTATCTATTATACAGCTGGGTACCTCACTGATTATAACTCACAATGTAGGGTATTATTCAAAGATACGAACCCCTGAAGATGCTGAAAATTACCACACCCTTTTCGGTAATTCCCATATTGCTAACTATGAATCATGCTATTCCTAATCATAATTATCTGATTGTCCAAGTCTTTGTCCTTCTGGCCTAGTTCTCAAGTTGAACTAAGTTGGCCCCAATTGTGTTCATCATTGATAAAATAATTAGTTTCATCTGTAGCTGATATCTGTAGGGGTAGTCATGATTGCAACCTTCCTCTGTCGTCTCACTTCAAACCTCTATTACTCTATTTCTAACAGACAGATATCTGCAGTAGGACTTCCTACTATCTTGCAGGAAGCTATTCTACCAAATTGATAAATATTTCCGCTATCGACAACCCTGGATTGCTCTGGATAACTCTACAAAGTCATGCATGTAACCTTCTTAGGTCGCCAACTTTTAAGTTCAATATCTCCAGATCTAATACGTAGATTCTTATCTAGTAACTTCTCTTTATCTAAAGAAGAGGCATTTCTATAGGATAGAATCATGATCCTTCTGTCATAGGCTCTTGGGTGTCATGTGGGGAGTCTTGCAGTTGCAAGTGGTATTAGTAGAAAATAACTCAATTTCATAAATAACTTTGATGACAACAGGAGTTGACCACATGAACTTCTCTGAAGAGTTACTTGATTTTCCAATTGAGCTATATAACTGAGATTAATAAGTATTATGATGTGTGGGACCTATGAGGAGGACAAAGGGGGATGTGGGAGACCAGTGATTCAGATTCTGAGTGGGGTTACTCTACTTAAGACTGTTCCTAGGTATCGGATCTTGGTATTCCTAACACAATAAAGCTCTTTCAGTCATACTGATACAAAATATCCCTCTTACAAGGAACCCTATCTACATAGCCACTATAGAAAATATCAAAGTCTCAACTGCAAACAGCAAGGTCTCTGCCTTCATCTATATTATCCCATATACCACCTCTGTCTAGTTAAACATGCCTGTCACTTAACTAGTTGTGTATGTTCTACCCACCTCTTCATCACTTGTAAACATTGCAACAGAACTCACTACTTTCAACTCTTGGCTTACTCTCCCTTACCAACCCATGTGGCCTATCTCTGATAATACAAGGCCCAACAAACCTGCATACTCTAATGTTATCTCTATCACTAGTACCAAGTTATTTCTCTTTGTTGATAAGACAATTGCTGCTTTCTCCTCTACCTTCTAAACTGAACCCTGGTTAAGCATCAACTCCTTCACCTAATGTTCCAATTGTAATGTCTTTGAACACTACAACAAAAAGTACAACTCACTACCTCCTTACTGGTAGTGTATGCTTCCTCACACTACAGGGGACCATGCCTGCCCAACCACTGCTTGCCAACTCCACATCCCCCCTGTACCCTCTCTATCTTAAAATACATTTCCTTTGATTTCCCTCATGAGTCCCACACCCCAACCTACCTTACCTGTCCCCAACACCCTGAAGTAGTTGTAGAGTTTCCAGAGAATGATGTTGTGGTCAATATAGTCAATACAGAGGCCTTGGGAGTTTCCCTCCCCTCCTCCACACAGCCCTCAGATTGCTCCCTCCCCTAGAACAGTAATCAGAGTTAGCTAACTCTGGTGATTGTTACTTTTTTCTCTGCCCACAAGTAATAGGGTACTGTTACTTGTTATACTAGTATTTTGTAAGATACAGCATAGTTTCAATTACTCTGTAAAAGAATTTTGGTGTTATCCTGTTCACTCGTC
>NW_003298840.1:24947-26280 GCF_000151645.1 Tuber melanosporum | reverse complement strand
GTTATACGTTCACTAAACAAATAATCTTGTACCATCTATTAAAGTTCAGTGTAAAGAAGTTAATTTAAAGTTAGAGTAACTTGAATTCATAGCAGGGTAACCAGTGGCCCAAGACAGGGTAATTCTAGTCTGTAGATAGTATAATAATATCCTGAGGCATCATACAAAGTAGCACAGTTCTACCAGCACTCACTGTTGATTAATTGAGGATAACTGCCAAATTGAGTCCTAAGCTTACCCTACCCAGTGGAGTAACCACCATCCCTTACTGGTATATATGTACCTTGGACATGTCTAACCAAGGTACCTAATCACTTCTAGCTCTACTTAGTAACTCTTGTCTACCACCATTCCCACAGCAGTAGTCCCCTGACACCACTATATATGCAGGTTTGACTAACTATAATCTGATTCTATGAAGTTTGATTACCAGAGAATAGTGGAGAGAAACAAGCACCAAAGTAAGTGAGCTCTGACCATAGCTCTCAGGTAATGAGCACCCTGAGGACTAAGTAGTGGGGAGGCAGAGCAGGCCGGGTGTATGAGTATTGATCATATCTACTACAATATTATCTTTGATGATCTCCAGAACAGGTTCAGGTCGCTGGTGGCTGGTAGGACTGGCTGGGAAGTAGGACTCATGAGCACCATCACAGTTGAGATATATTATGGTAAAAAGGATGCCAGGAGGGCCATGGATATAATAAGCAGTGGAAGAGCAGGCATGGTACCCTGTAGTATAAGGAAGTTTGAACCACCTACAAGTAGGTGGTAAAGTATACTAGTTATTGTAGTATCTAAAACCATGTCAATTAGAACATTAAAGGTATAAGTTAAAGCATAGCCGATACTTTATGCTGAAGGTAGAGGTGACGGTAGATAGTCTCTTGCAATAAAGATAGGTGCCTAAAATGCCAGCAATAGAAATCGCAATAGATGAGAGATGTTTATCATGTCTTGCATTGTCAGAGGTAAGCTTGAAGGGTTGATGAGTGACAGAAAGTCTAAGGTTAATGGTGGTAAGATCAGTGGCAATAATAGCGTGTAAATACAAAGTAGGTAGAACCTGTACACCTAATTCAGTAACCAGCATATCTAAGTAGACATAGGTGGTACTTGAGATGAGGTTGTAGAAGGCAGAGAGACTGCTATTTAGGATTATACCTTTGATATTCTTCCTAGTAGTAAAGTAGATATTATTACGAGTAAGGGCGGCTGCTGTCCGAACAAGGATATCTAAAAGAACATTATTGATATTATGGCAGAGCTCCACTATAGAGGCAGTGAGAGAGGTGCAATCCTACTTCATGATTAGCTTATTTTCTCTCCTAAG
>NW_003298840.1:20754-23416 GCF_000151645.1 Tuber melanosporum | reverse complement strand
AAAAGCTGGGCCAAAGAAAAAATTTTCCAGAAAAAGGATCAATGGATTTTTAAAATTAGTTTGTGGGAAAAATTTTAAAGGAAAATTTTCAACAAATTATTGTAATGTAATTTAATTGGCACGGAATTTGAATAAAGAGATAAAAAAAAATGCTTTTTATCGGATAAACTAATTAAATTAATAATTACATTTGTTTCTTGGTCTATATTCAATGAAATATCTATAAGATTAACATAAATACAACACAGCTGTAATAATGTCTACAGTATTACAAGCTTTAACCGAAACATAACTAAGTGAGTGAAAATAAAGTATTTATCATTAAATATTGAAACATAACATAGGAAAGGAATTTTAACAGGTTTCCTTATTACCCACTGCCCAAGAGCTGAATGAAGTATTCACATGCCCACCTCACAAGCATTTTGATAAAGCAATTGGTAATGTTTTCTGAGAAGGCGATCTTCTATGGTGTGAACTAGCCACTATTAACCTCTTCTCTTATTTGTGAAAACTGATATTGATATGTTTTATTCACTTGTTGAGCTAATAGCTCGATGTCCAAAACTTTACACAAATGCACTCTGTATATATTGCGATCGGTATATCTATATGCATATCAGGGAGACCATTTTGGAACCATTGTATTTGTATTATTACTAAGGGCATCACAATGTATTCTACGTTAGTGGTTGATATTGAAACTGAGTGTTGTTTCTTAGATTGCACAGAGATACAAGTCTTATTGTATAACACAATGTATCTGCTAACAGATCAGCAGGTATTCCAACAGGCGGCACAGTTGGCCTCAACATAGGTCCAAATAGTGTTAGTTGTGGTATGTGGATAGCATAATACAATGTATCTTGTTCCATGGAGATGTCTTAAGACATATTTAGGGGCTTTAAGAAGTTATTCCAAGGGGTATGAGAAATAATAGAAAAAAAAACAAATGGTACAGGCCAGGTTAGGTCTTATGCTAGTCGTAAAATACATTACTGATCCAATACTAGATTGGTATAGGTTGGTGTTTAGTATTCGTGTTGACTCAGTACCTTTCGTAAGTTGAATACCTTTTGATAAAGGTGGAAATACAGAATGTAAATTCTGTATTCTATACTTCTTGAGAATTGACTTAATATATTGTTCTTGGGTAAGATGGATCCCATCTGGTGTATAGGTAATATGGAGGCTGAGTAGGAAGGTAGCCTCACCTAGAATGGTAATCTCAAATGTCATTTTCCGGTCCTTTATTCAGATTGCTGCTTCAATGGTCTGAGCTAAGTGTATTGTATTGTCATTAATGTAAACTAATATGGAAATGTCATGTTTTCTGCAAACAAATATCCATGGGTCCTATGCGGATATTGTAAATCCTTTGTAGGTTAAGAATTTTTCAAAGCGAGCATACTATTTGTTAGCTGATTGGTTCAGTCTACAGAGACATCATTTAAGTTTCAACACTTTCTCTCCATCACTGTACCTAGGTAATGAACATATATTAACTTCTGCTTTCAACTTTCTATATAGGAAAGCTGATTTGATGTCAAATTGTTGTAGTCATCTTTTGTTTTTGGTGTTGATCGCAAGGAATTCATAATATATAACAGTAGTATAAGAATCCTCGAAGTCGAAGTGGGAAATTTGTCAGAATCTTTTGGCAATAGCTCTTGCTCAATATCTTTCCTGAGTGCCATCAGTGTTCCTTCTAATCCAATTAATCCACTTACTATCTCTTAGTTTTCTTCCTATTGGTTTGTCGAAATAGTCAAAGGTGTTATTCTGCTTCAATCGCTAAATTTCTTTGGCCATAGCTGTAACCCATCGATCTCTCAAAGTACTCTTTATAGCTTCACGGTAGGTGGTTGGATCTACAACGGGCATATCTGGAGGTAAAGGCCAAAACGTACTGGGGGGCAAGAGACTCTTCCAGATCATGTTTGTATTACAAGTTGTTCCTCATTTACTGAAAGTAGTACATGTTATTCAACTTCTGATTGCTGAGGTTTCAGGATTGGAGAGGATTTTGTTCGTTGATTGTAGGTCTCTGATTCTTCAGTCACTAGAGGAGGATGTACTTCTATTGTTGTTTCTTTTAGGCTTGTTCTGCCTCCAATTCCTTTGGCTTATTCAGCGTTTATGAGGCTATAGGAAAATAGGGTAAATGAACAGTCACAAACGTTATTTCCGGAGATAAGGAGCTCCTTAGTTCAAGCGGCATTAATGTCTTGGTTAGTTAATAGAACTGTCTAGTCTCTAAAATCTGAGGTTGTAATGGAAGATATATCTGGTATATTTTATCGGAATTAGTATATTCTAAGAACTAGCCTTTGACTACCAGGAGCTGTAACTTTGTTCCTGGCAGTCGTATCTCCTCAGCTGTGTAGCTAAAGTATTGGGTCCCATATCAGTATAGGTGTTTTATCAATAGCCTTAGGTTGTAGAAAGATTCGTAGGGTATTGAATTACCAATCGATCAGTTAGGAAGTCAGTTCCAAAGATAGACTGTTATAGTGACTGCTTCTGCCCAGAATTGTAGTTGTAAGCCTATGAGGATTGAAAGTGTTCCAGCATAATAGTACTGTTAAATAATTCAGCAATGCTATTAGATTCATGTAAGTAGAGAGGTATTTTTTCATATATAATTCAATGCTTATTAAAA
>NW_003298840.1:18083-19190 GCF_000151645.1 Tuber melanosporum | reverse complement strand
CTTGGAACGATGGAGATCTGCGCGAAAGTCACAGGTCCTTCTAGAGTATCAGGAGGTGGAGGCAGATCAGACAGTAGCCTCTTGAAGTAGAAAGAGATGAGAGGGATGAGGCAATCACAGAGGATGAGGGAATAAGGATTGGAGAAGTTGGAGGAAAAGAAGGGGAGGAGAGAGAGGTTGAAAATAAAGAATAGAAGGCAGAGGAAGTGTTAGAGCTTGGATGGTAGTGGGAGGTAGAGCAAGAAGTGCAAGAGGAGGTGAATGAGAAAAGAGATGATATGGCTGAAGCAGTTAGATGCTGGCCAGTGATATCTAAGTATTAATCAACAGGGTTTAAACATCAAATCTTGAAGAATGGTATTTTCTTTGAACCTGTAGTATTTTGAATATTGAAATATCCCAGAAATATTTTAGGAATTTATGATATGCGAAGACTATTAAACTCAAAAAGGAGAAATCCATGAGGACAAGATCTTGCATGCCACCTCCAAGTTCTAGAGTTCCTCCGATTCCAAATATATGGGCTGCAGGAAACCTTTTAGCAGCGAACTGACAAACATGCAGCATCTATAATGGCAGCAACTGGTGGTTGTGGAGAACAAGTTCGAAATTGCTTTATCCAATATGAAAAGAGTTGGATTAAGAACCACCATATTTCTCTGTCATATCAGGAGTAGTCTTCTATGCTCGATTGATTGATTGATGATGAAGGAACGAAGCTAGTCTTACGAGAGTACCTGGGGGAAGCAGGAGAGAATTACAGGCCAAATTGTTGCTTATACCATTGCATCATATTGGCAGACCGGAATACTACCCTTCGAAGAACAGCCTCATATGAAAACACCTCTATCACGATATATACCGGAAATTGAAGCCCAGCTGGTCCAATTGGCAGATGAGAGACAGGAGGTACAGAAGACTTTAAGTAGTCACACAGCTGTAAAATGGTTGCAGCAGATGGGATACAAACTACAGATATCAAAAAGGGTAGATATAAGGATGGGCATGAGCAGAGTGATGTGGTTGAGTATAGGCAGGAGTACTTCTTACTATCCTTGAAAGACTTGAAGATCGGATGGCGTGCTGGGAACTTGATTTCTACAAACG
>NW_003298840.1:0-16892 GCF_000151645.1 Tuber melanosporum | reverse complement strand
GCAAATTGCTTTCTGTGTGCGGGGTAGGCCTTGTAGGATTACGAAAATATATAGAACTCATCAGAGAGTTTCAGACTCTCAAACTGTTGTATATGATTCATGTCTCCTACAATATTTACATTTCTTCATAGTCAATCACTCTTTGTCTTGGCAACTTTTTTGTACAGCGACCATTGCATTTGACTCTACCACATAGTTAACAGTCTTTCCTTCTTGAATCCATATATAAGGTCCGATTTAGATTGGAGGTTATTGATAATATTATTCATCCATGGAGGGAGGGAGCAGAGGTAAACACTAGTTTTTACTTCAGGTGATTCAAAAACTGACCAAAATCAAAGAGGAGAGTGTCCCATACATTAGTAGTAGCAGTAGAATAATTATTTTATAATTGATTGTATAGGGTATTGTAATCATTGATATGGTCAGTGATGGGTTGGAACGGATCATACATATTATCAAAGAGAGCACTGAGTTGGTCGAAGAAGAAAAAAGTGTTTTCTCTATTCAATTTGTTCTTTAATACCATTCAGAGGACAGAGGGAATCTTGTGGCTAGCAACCAAGATAAGCCATAATGGATTGTTTGTTTCAGGAGGGTATGCTGAATTATATCAGTATTAGTTATAAAATTCATCTACTTTACCAGAGTGGTCAGAGGAGCTATCACCTCCCATGACCTCCACTGGTACAACCTCTACAAATGTAACTATTTTCCAATAATCTAAGAGGCTAAGGACATATTCAGAGATTTCTCACCATGTATGGTAGTTTTCTGGTCTTGTCATCTTTGAGAGGGAGCTGAGGTTGTAGGAGGAAGTAAAACAACAATTAGTTATATGAGCAGTGGGATATGGGAATTGCAGCAACCTTACTAATAATCTTTGCTCCAATCAGCCGCCTTTGCCAAGCAGAACAGCTGGATCCTTTGTCTCAAGTTTGGTTTCAGCAATGGCTGAAGAAAAGCTCAAGTTCTTTATGTAATTAAAACAAACCCTAGTGCGAGAGCTCGAATTATAATACACAGAGAAGAGAACTTGAAAATATTGGTTGTTAACTATCAGAATGCACTCAGAAAGTAAAACATGGATGTGGCCAAGTACATATTCAATATTGATGAATCTAGCATAAGAATTGAATATACTATAGGGAAAGTTATTATTATTCCCATAGAGCTCAAGGAGCTGTATACATCAAGTCCTGAGAATCCTCAGTTGGTTACAATTATCAAAGGAATATACACCGATCGATGTCTGCTCCTCCCTCCTATTATCATGTGCTCATGTAAGAAGATTATGGACAATTGAATACACAAAAGCCTAACTGGTATTGAAGTAATTACTGTATCACTGACTGGATATACCAATGAGAATATAGTACTTGCCTGACATAATCACTTCATTAAGAATGCAGGTGCATGGCCTGATAAACATTGGCATCTTCTGCTACTCCTCAATAGTCATGGTTCTTACCGTCTTGATTACTTTATAATTAAATATCATAGGAATTACACTTTGGCCTTCCAATTTCCATGCTATATCATCTGCGTTCTCCTACCTCTTAATGTTGGTATCTTTTGTCCTTGGAAGCATTATCATTCCAACAATATCAACAATTCGCTCCATTCGCTTAAAATCGAATATATAAGTTCCTCCTTCTTTTGCAACTTGGATTCTATTCGCAAGCAGATATTTCAACCATATACAATCAAAAGTGGCTTTATGAATTCAGGGAAGTTTCCTGTTTCTTTCAAGAATGTATTGAAGAAAATGTGCTATTATAACAATAAGGTAAAAGGCACTCCTGAGCAGCCAGTAACTGCTATGAGTAATCCTGAATCCACCTCAACTCAGAGTGCAGTTCCACTTGAAGAAATTAAGAATATAGAGCTTCCAAAGATGCCTAGCACTTATACTGGATGTCAGTAGAGAATAGCAAGGTTGATGAATCGAGCAGAAACCTTTAGTCTGACTAGCGAAGAGCTTGTTGAATTATGGGCCAAAGTAACTGAAGTTGGTCTCACCAATATACAACTTCAGAAAGAAATGTACAGTACTGCTCATACTAGAATTAGCAAGGCAAAAAAATATAAAGCTAAGTCAAGGGGTGTGATTCATAATTGCAGAGTTCTTACAATTGAGGAACCACAACTCAAACAACATGAGAAAGAGGTGAAGGAGAGGTCAGCAGCAATCCAAACAGTCCAAAAGAGTATTTAAGTAGTAGTGAATAAGTCAAAAAAAGCACTCAATCATTGTTGAACCGATGCTTGAAAGGCGAACATGGAAAGAAAGCAGCAAATTTGCAATATTCAAGCACTAGGTGGAATTATTTCTCCAGAGCTATTGATTACAATTTAGGATCCAGAAAAGAATCCGACAGCCACTGATCTTGAGTCACTTGAAGTACCTCCTAACCTCCTACAAGCTTTATTGTTACTCAATCTAGGTATTATGAATACTAGCAACGTAATTGATCTACAATGACAAGATGATGATCAAGAAATAGATATTGAAATATATACTTAAAGACAACCAGTTGATAAGAGATGTAGAATTCAAATGACAAATAATGGAAGAGCTGATATCACTGAGAGTAATGATAATCATCTTGCTTGTGAATCAGATTCTGATTCTTCCTGTATTTCAGATGACTTTATTACCAGAAATGCTGATTTTATATGCTTGGCTTGAGGCTAGATAAACTCATCTGGAGATATAAATATATCTTTCATAACTTGTATTAGGTATATCAATTCAATAAAAAATTTAAAAACATTATTGTGTTGCATTACATTACCTTGTATTTGCTTTTGTGTTATGTTGCAGTTACTTTTATGTTGAGTTGCATCGGGTTGTACTTGCTTTTATGTTGCATTTACATTTCCCTACCATGAGCAATGTGAAATAGGAGGGGAACCAGCTCTTAAAAATATATCGTCATTTTGTAACAAATGCTGAATACTCTTTATATACAGTCACTCAGCAGAACTGTTTGTGAAACCGGTCTCAGATGACTAAGTTGCCTTGCCTAAATGCCACCTTTCAATGAAGCATAAAGTTGATCATGACCATTCACCCCATTGTGACCGTGACCATTCACAAATCTACACCCACCCAAGCCTCCTTTACCTAATTAATTAATTTATTAATTTCCTCTACCTTTTTTACCAACAGTTAAGTGTTCTGGAAATATGAAGTATGCCGCAAAAAAAATACCCCTACCTAAAACCACCTGGAAAGAAATGAGCCTTATAGAGAAGAGTATAATAATCACCTTTTTCTACTGCCTCTGGAACATCGCCTTGGTGGCTCAAATTATTTGATACCCATGGACAACAGTTAAGAGCTTTCTAGTCTAGGCATGTGAATGCTAATCTCTTGAAAATCTTACTCGCCCCAGTCGCATCCCCATTTTGAGTAGTCAACAGCATCGTATAATTATACAGGCAGTCAAGTCCAACTGGAAAATAACTAGATGCGCCTTCAGAGATCGCTATGCACCCAGTGTTTCTGTTAATACTGGTAACTCTTTGTGCTACCCAGAGTGACTGGATATGATTGCCTACTAAATTTGGCTGCATAGTGGACCAGGGACTGAGAGAAGCAAACTTTAAAAAATAGATAGCCAAGTCAAGACCTAGGCACAAGCCTGATCATGTGGCTAAGAGATTGAGATGGACTACAGCTCATAGGGACTGGACAGCTGATGATTTTAAAAGGGTGATTTGGAGTGATGAGTGCAGTGTGGAGAAATCCAAGGATCCAAAGTAACAATTTTTATTTAGAGAACCTGCAGAGAAGTGGTTAGCTGATTGGGTACACCCAAAGGAGTAGGATAAGAGAATCTTGCTTATGGTTTTGGCGTGCTTTTACAGTAAAAGAAAAGGTTCATTAGTTCCTATTACTCAAACTATCAATAAGATCAGATATGTTTAACTTTTGAGATGATATCTTTTTCCTGTTATTCATCAAATGATTTCCTTTGGTATACAACTTGAAGATGTTCTTTTTCAGCAAGATAATGCTCCTGTTCACAAGGCATATAGTGTTATCAATTAGTTGGAGAGAAACGGTATTGAGGTTGTGAACCACCTCCCTTATTCCACTGATTTAAATCCTATTGAGCATGTATGGGTTGAGCTTAAAAGGCGATTGCACCAGCAGTATCCAAGGATTGCAGATACTCCAGGAGGAAAAGAGGCTGTTAGGAGAAGACTTGCACATATATTACCATTAATTTAGGAGACAATTCCAGAGGAGTTTTTCAAGAAGTTGTGGAAATAAATGCCTGATAGGGTGACTTCAGTTTTAGAAGCAAGGAGAGGTTATACAAAATATTAGCTAGTTTAATTTATGGTAGGTCAATTGACCATAGACTGTTGAGAGGTGCCAGTGATTGTTGATCTTGAACTTGAACTCAGGCATGCACGCCAATTAACAACTCCACCAGCACTGCTCTACTGTATATCGTAACCGCAATTAAACATTGTCTCAGATCATGAACACTTCTGCCGAGAGACTGTCCAAATGCTCGTATGCCAAAAAATATCCTTAAAAGGTGACATGCTAAACACAGTCTAAGTTAGAAAAAAGGGAATTTTGAACAAGCCAATACAGCCCCTTAAAGCAAATAACTTACTTAACCCAACAGCGGCTTCAATACAATGACTCTCAACCTAAAGCATCATAGTTAAGGCTGGATTCTTTCTTACTCAAAGCAATGAAGAATGAACTAGTTGATTAGATATAAAAATGACCTGTTAGATGAAGTAGCGGTAGAGAATGGTGTGGTGACAGGGGTCTGGGAGGAAAGAGGAGAATGAGAGAAAGCACAGTAGACCTTTGGATGTAAGGGTGTGTTCTTAAACCTTCAGTGCTGAGATTTTCCTTCACCAAGACTTTGGCTAGGACTTTTTATCACAAATGCTTTCTCAGATAAGGAATGTTTGTTTTGCTGAGACTTTTTCTGTTTCTATTAATGTATGGTGTAAAATGTGTCTATTTATGATATAGATATAGAGGAGCCCTGAGCTGTTAGGTGGAGATAATCTGTATAGAGACAGAATAGTCTAGGCCAATAGAGATTAGTTTGGTATACAAAGCATTATCTAAGCAGGTTCAAAAAGTTACTGGTTTTGTTTGTGACAACTAAGAGTATGATAAGATAGAATTGAACCTCGAAAATGATCATATATGGTTAAAGTTACTTCTCTGTAATTTGATGGTGTCAAAAAGCTCAGGAGGTACTTTGATTTTTATATTCCGCATCTGAGTGTTCGTAGACTACAACTATCTCTCATACAAATTATGTACCTCTTTAACTGTAACTGGCAATGTTGGGTATGCTAAAGTGCAAATACTGGGGGACCTTGAAAACCATCACATCCTCCTCTGTAAGTAATATTTTGCCAATTGGGAACTGCACTGTTTTCTATAGTAATTTTCTGATTTTTAGAGTTATTAGACTTATAGCCTAGTTCTTAAGTTGAACTAAGTTGGTCCTAACTGTCTCACTCATTAATAAAATGATCAGTTTTATCTACAGGTTGTTTCCACAGTAGTAGTTATAGATGCAACTGTAACATGACAACATCAAGTACTATTAGAGTGAGTTAAATCTATGCTCCTACTGGCGTCAAGAGACAACCATGTTAGAAATGGTAGTAGACCTTAATCTACCTAGTTGAGTTACTGTTGGTTAGGTAACTCAGTCAGACATGCTATATCATACTAAGAACTACATAGGTGTTATGATAGTAAGGGGCGACAGTTATCCCCTTGGGTATAATAACCTAAGTAGTCAATTTGAGAGTTAAGCTAAGTTGCTCAACTGTGAGTCAGGACAGAGTTACCCTGTTTTACACCATGGGTTACCCTGCTATAGAGCCATGTTATCCTACCAGGAAAGTAACCTATTACCCAAGGCTTCAAGGAATGTTACTAAATAAGTTGTCACATGAAACTACAATGGGTGTCCGAATCTCTAGTTGTGCATAACATTTCCGCAAAACCAGTGGAACATTAAGCAAGATGTAACTCGAAGGTATAGTGGCCGACACTCCACCCCAGTCCTGTTATAAGTCTCTAGTATCACGGGCTACAGGTTGGAGAGTTACTGTAGGTCTAGTAAAGGTCGATAAGTGGAGAGGCCCTCTAATGCCAGATATGCTCACATTGTTTCATAGACCGAATGCAGTCCATAGGATACGTGAGGGCATAGAGGGGAACCTGGAGAATGGTTACCAGGGAGCTTTGTGCAAAGTTGATATCAGCTGACAAAGTAATACCACTTGTAAGTTAGAGGTAGCATCATAAACCAGATTGTTACAAGATAGAGTAAGGAGATGCAACAAAGGTTTTCACATGACTCACTCTTATGAGTTAAATGAGTTTATTTATTATACGATGACTGACAATTGTGAGTCACATGATGTTAGGATTTTTATATGTGACTTATAATTATGAGTCACAAGTTTCGTACATATAACGCTTTTAAGTACCCATTACTAGTTATGAGAATTATGATTGGATTAAGTATGTTTTATGCAGCTTACACATACGAGTTCAGTGAAAATGTCACATGACTCACAATTGTGAGTCATAGGAGATGATGATGTGAAGGTATGAGTCACTCAGGATTATGGTTAAGTGAGGTGTCTGTATAAATAGTGAGATCCATGGACCTCCGGTACAGATCCTCCCCTGCGAGTATCCTCCCCTACAAGTTGGCCCTTCTCCCAATACAATGCCTCATTGAACACGGTCAGTGCCTGGCGGGACTGAGGATGGTGTGCCTCCCCCCGGAAAGAAACCCGGCAACTGCATGGCCGCACTGCACCTTCCCTACAACCTCTTGCTACAGCTCCTTGAAGGACCACTGCTCCTTGACAGTGGGGCTTATATTGGGCTACAGGCCCCTGAATTGGAAAACCCCCATGCCATATCCTACGGTAAGGAGGCATCTCCCACTTGACGCAATAGCCCACCGTGTGGGCAAGCTTGTCGGTTATCTTTCTCCGGTCCCACCAGCATCACCAGCCCTGCTCCCTGAGCCCTTGCCCCCTGTGGCCCCTGGCAGCCCTCCTTTTCCAGCCCTCAAGAAAGGCTATCATCAGTTCCTCCTAAACACTTGGACCAAACAATACCCACCTCCACCCCGTTACGACTACTCATCCACTCTGTCGCCTCACCCCTTCATGGGCTTGGGAAAATTCATAGCGGGCAGGATCTACCAGATGAGGTCAGGAAAGAGCTACCTGGCCGGCCACCGCTCATGGAGAGACCCAGATGCCCTCGACACATGTCCCTACTGCGAGGAAGAGCCAGAGTCCTTCCACTATGCCATTCTTGAATGCCCCTTGCATAAGAGAGCCAGAGACACCCACCTCCAGGGAGTCCAGTGCCTTGATGAAGGGGAACCCATCTAGACATTGCTGGCACTGCTTCACGGCCTATCCGCCTACATAGCTGCTACCTCAGTTGGCTTCCCCCCGGACATGCCTGTACTTAAACACCCCCCGTCCAGCGCCTGACCGGTCGAGAGCTCCACTTCCTCACTTGGTTCCTCACCCTCGGCCTAAGCCGTTGGTGAAAGCATACTCCTTTGGCTTCCTTGCTTGTAGGATTTCTTTATGCTTAGTTTGAGTGTTTCCCTTTATAGTTAGCTGTTTATGTACTTTGCGATATGGGTTGTTCACAGTTTTTGGAGGCAATAGTTTGGTTTCCTTTGTTTTTGTTTGCTTTAGGATTAAGGTTTTGTTTACGCCATAGTACAGCTGCATGCAAGTTCTTGTACCTAAACAATGAATACATGATTATAAGAGAAAAAAGAAAAAAAGAAAGGACCTCCGGTACAGCATGCTCCGTGCCCTCTTCTTTCCCTCTCTTACGTTTTACTTCTACTCTCAACACCATCTGCATCTGGTAAACAAGCCCCTCAAACTTAGAGGTCCTCCTAGCCTATGCCCAGGGACTATCTCTCCTTGCTAGGCAATAGACCCCTCCACTCACTCATGTTCTGGCACGCCTGTCTCCAACACGGGCGCTGCCTCCCACCCTCCCTCATGGCCATCATCGGCTGCCCCAATCCTCCCTATTCACGAGAACCTAGCCAGGCTGATCCCCTCTGCGAGAGCCCTGCTAGACTGGCCCCACTAAAGCCTACCCCCTATCTCCCATCAGGAGGTACTGGAGCTCTCTACAGGAGAATGTTGCCTGCTTCTCCTCGGCTCCTCCCTCGTGCACGACATGTCCGCCCTCTCCCGAACTGTGGATGAGCTTAATACGAGAGTTCACGACCTATCATACCAGGTTGCCAACACACTGCCTTCCAACGACACCACGGCCAATGCCACCAATATTTCGGCGAGCTCCATAGCCTCCCTCCAAGCATCAATCAGGGATCTGTCCACTAGGTTGGTGGCAAACTCCGCTCCTCCACCCCAACCGCTGGTGTTAGCCCCCACAGCACCGCTCTATTGGCCTTCCCGAAAAGGTAAAGCGCCAGCCACCAACATCCTTACCCTCATCCTTCCTGAGGTGTTACCCTCAGGATACCCGGCGTTCTATGACCCCGACCTCCCCAGTTATGACACAGCGATAGGCAAGTACTGGGGCAACCCTGCTGCCTACGCGGTCAAATATTCCGGGACATGGAAAGTGCAGCAGTGGAGGGACGGCAAGTACCCCGACCACGCTGAATTCCTCCCCGGCATCCCCAACCCAGATGACCCCCCACCTAGCAAGACCAGAACAGCCCATTCTAAGGCTGCATCCTTAGAGGCCTCAAGGGCCAAGAAGAAACAGGGTGGCTAAGCCCCCTCAGCATCACAAGTCGCGAAAACAGTCCCCAGGCTGGCAAGTCCTCCCCCTCCTATGCCACTGCCCACTGCTGAGAGAAGGTTCTTTGCCCCCCATTCTCTCGCTGCTCACCGTGTCCTAGGCAGAGAAATAGGGGCTTCCTTCCCTGATACCGCGGCGACGGTCCTTAAAGAGGCCAACTGCCCCCTTCCAGAAACCTTTACAGCCAACTTCAACGACCACAGCACAGTGACCCTCTTTGCCCTCGATCCTCACACTCCAGCCACATCATACGCACCATACTACGAAACCCTCTCCTGCCATCTTAATAAAGCCTACCTGGTGGGCGATAACCTCTGCCTCTGCTTCCGTCCTACCCCCAATGAGGTGCAGCTAGCGGTCCACTCCCTCCCCGTCTCCTTCCTTCCTGACGATCAGGAGGCCCTGCTGGGGACCTTAAGGGAGACCATTCTAAATATCAAGGATGTACGGATCCTCTCAGCACGATTCCTCATCTAAGACGAGGAGATTCACCTCTCCAAGGCAAACACCTCATGCATCGTCACGGTCGCACCCACGGATGTGGACAAGATGGTGGACAGGACTGTCCTCTACACCTCACATTGCCGAATTAAACAAGCCTTCTCTGTGAACAAATTTACTTAATGCAAGAATTGCTGGGGTTACGGCCACCAAGCACCCAGATGCAAGACCGACCACCCGGTCAGCCCAGTATGTGCCCTCAGCTATCCAAAGGTGACTCACCGCTGCCAGAACCCGACATGCCCCAAAGGAGGCAACCTCAAACTAGTGGCATACTGTTGCCCCACCTCCGTCCCCTTCTGCACCAATTGCTCCTCCGCCCACCCTGCTTTCAATCAGTGCTGCTCCCAACGACCAAAACCCACTCCCCTGCCCGCCTCCGTGTCCCCTCCCACAGGGAAAGAAGAAATGGATACACAGGATGATGGAGGAGAGGGTCCTTCCTCCAGACCGCTTTGGCCTGAGAACCATGCTTCTTCCATGGACTTGGGAGATGGCCTCGCTGCCAGAGCCCCCCCGGACCTCCCTTTCTCAACCCCCTTCCGAAGACCTGGAAGTGTCTTCCCAGTCCCCAGCACCTTTTTACGCCCTTAAGGAACTGACCCCTCCCATACCCAGGAGGACGTCACTCCCACCCCTGTCCCCAAACCACCACTGCATTTGTCCGGTTAATGCGCGACAACCACTCTACTCCCCCTTCTTTCCCGGTTTCTACTACTCCTCCGCAGACCACTAGCTCTTTTTCCCTCATTCAACACAACTGCATGGGTAGCTGGAATGTATTTCTCTCACTCTTTAATGCTTTGGTTGCTTTGCCCTCTCCTCCTGTACTTGTTGCCCTTCAAGACCCTCCTTTTTTCGTGGAAAACTCTCACAGTTCGCTGGCTTCAACTCTCTTTCTCCCCAGATGGCTCTTGGGGAGAAGCTATGGGTGGCAGTATTTGCACTACGCTCTGTTTTTGATGTTGTTTCTTTAGCTGCGGTGTTTTTCAACAACCCTACCCTGATGGCAGTAGATGTCTACACCCCATCTGGTTTGTTTGACTCTGCCCATGAGAGGTTCTGACTGGTCAATCTTTATTCCCTTTGGACGACTTAGTCACTCTACCGCTCTGGTTACCCAGAGGAAGCTTACCCTGTTGTCAACTTCCCCATCCTCGTGATGGGCAATTTCAATATCTACCACCCACAATGTGATCCCGACAACCCTCTACGGAATGGGGAAATCCTAACCTCCACCCCATATGCAGAAGTATCGCAGGAAAGATGCTTCTCCCTCCTGAATACCCCCGCAGTTTTTACTCGATTCTCACTAGGCCAAGACCATGCACCATCTGTACTTGACTTAGCCTTCACCAACCAGCACCTCGCGCCTTTCGTGGAAACATAGTATGCATCTCTCCAGTCTAGCGAGTCGGACCATGTCCCAATTTCCATAACATTGACGTCTCCACTCCTCTCCCCCACTCAGCTTACACCTCATTGGAAAGCTACCAACTGGACCAAGGTCCTAGAAGACCTCATCTTCCTCACGATTCCACCGCCCCCACCCCTCCCGACCTAGCAAGCACTTAGTACGTGGCTCGACATCAACCTTGGCAGGATAAGGCTAGTGCTCACCAGATACACACCAATGAAAAAGCCCTCCACAAGATCAAAGCCTTGGTGGTCCAACACCTTGTCTGATCTGAGGAAAGTCCTCCATTCCTGCGCCTATGAGGCCCATACATCCGCTTCGAATGACACTCGGGCCTCTGCTCGCTTGGCCAAAAATGCCTATTTCAAGGCTATTAAGAAGGTTAAGAAGGAGCACTGGTCACGTTTCCTTGAGAGTGCTACCCTCCAACATGTGTGGACGGCCAAGAGGTTCGCCTTCAGAAAACCCCCAGAATGTTTCCCGTCCCTTCAACAGGCAACCTCACGGATGGAGCTGAACGATGCCCTACTTTCTCACTTCTTCGCTCCTAAGCCCCCCACGTTCTTCTCTCCTATTCTCAGGGCCTTCAAAGATCCACCCCCCCTGTTGGAGCAAGAGATAGCAGAGGCTCTTAGCAAATCCTCGTCCTCCTCGGCTCCTGGTCCCGACCTTTTGCCATACTCTGTCTGGAAGAAGGTTAATATATTCTATCCCTCTATTCTGGTTGAACTCCTCTTTCCACTGGTCTCGTTCAGTTTCCACCCGTCGTCGCTTAAGATGGCGAATGAAGTGGTGCTAGACAAACCAGGCAAGCCCTCTTACGATACCCATGCTTCCTTCGGGATAATTGTCCTCCTTGAAACAGTCTCCAAGATACTGGAGACGATAATCACAAACCGCCTCTCACCCCTGGCTAGATCGCTTGGCCTGCTCCCCCCCCAT
This sequence comes from Tuber melanosporum, assembly GCF_000151645.1. NCBI lineage: Eukaryota > Fungi > Ascomycota > Pezizomycetes > Pezizales > Tuberaceae > Tuber > Tuber melanosporum. Next base: position 5,190 of record NW_003298840.1, on the reverse strand, counting down.
CAATGCGGCTCCCTTCCGGGGCTTAGCACCTTCAACGCCTGTGCAACTCTGGCTCACGAAGTTCAAATGATGCAAAATCCCCAGTTGGTTGCGTCCACCTTGTTCCTTGATATCAAGGGAGGATTTGACAACGGTTCCCCAAACGACCTCTTCCATATGCTGCGATTGAAAGGCATACCTCCATATCTCTGCTCCTGGATTAGGTCCTTCTTGACAGGAAGGCAGTGCTGTTTTGTCTTCCAGGGATCACCCTGGACTTTCAAACCAGTTCAGGTGGGCATCCCACAAGGCTCACCAATATTACCTCTTCTGTTTGTCATCTATGTCTCGTCCCTCCACTTTCTGGTACCGGGTGGATTGATCCTTTCCTATGTGGAAGACTTCGAGGTGACTGTTGCCTCCAACTCCTACAGGAGGAATGTCCAGCACCTCCAAAATCTAGTTAAGAGGTGGACTCAAAGGGGCAGGTATCTTGGGGTCTCCGTCTCTTTACCCAAAACTGAACTCATACACTGGAGGACACCCAGACAAAGGGACCTCGCATCTAATCTCCCAATCATTAGTAATGGACTCCTTTTTTGCCCCTCAGGGGTGGTCCGTTGGCTCAGCTATTGGTTTGAGCCTGCCTCTTGTTCCCTCCAGTGGGCTACCAATTCCCACTTGTCGAAACGTCTTGCACTTGCTCGGGGTGCCTTCTCCATGCTTAAAAGGCTATCGGATCCCGGTAAGGGGCTCACCCCCTTCCTATGCCACAGGCTAGCGTCCTCCCTCCTTGCACCTATACTTCTTTTTGGTGCTGATTTGTTCTTACCCTCAGCCACTATGACAGACCGCCTTGCTATCTTTTGGAGACAGGTCCAGTAATGGGTCACCAACTGTTTCTCAGAGACACCTACTGGCATCCGCCCCTGCAAGTGGGCCCTTCCACCGATACAATGCCTTATTGAAAACCGTCAAAGACTTGCAGTGCTGAGGATAGTTTGCCTCCCCCCAGAAAGAAATCTGGCCACAGCGCGACTGCACTACTCCTTCCCTTCAACCTCTTGTTATCGCTCCCCAGAAGACCACCGCGCCTTGACGGTGGGTCCTACCCCGGGCTGCAGGCCCCTGAATTGGAAAATACCCGAGCCATCACCTCCGGTAAGGAGGCATCTCCCACTTGATGCAATAGCCTACCACATGGGCAAGCTTGTTGGTCATCTCCCTCGTGTCCCTCCAGTATCACCTGCCCTCCTCCCTGAACCTCTGCCCCCCGTGGCCCCTGGCGATCCTCCGTTCCAAGCCCTCAAGAGAGGTTTCCATCAGTTCCTCCTAAACGTATGGTCTAAACAGTACCCGCCAACACCCCGATATGCCTACTTGCCCTCTCTGTTGCCCCACCCCTTCATGGGATTGGGGAAGTTCATAGCGGGCAGAATCCACCAGATAAGGTCAGGATAGAGCTACCTGGCTGGCCACCACTCCTGGAGAGACACAGATGCCCCGGACACATACTCCTACTACGAGGAGGAGCCTGTGTCTTTCCACTATGCCATTCTCGTCTGCCCCTACTACAGCAGAGCCAGAGATGCCCACCTCCCAGGGGTTGAGTACCTGGACGATGGGAAACCCATCTGAACATCACCAGAACTGCTTCATGGCTTATTCACCTACATCTCCACCACCTCGATCAGCTTCCCCCTCGAACATGCCTGTATTCAGAGATCCCTCCTCCGGAGTCCCACTCGTCGAGCGTCCCACTTCCCCACTCCGCCAATCAACCTCGGTTTGAGCCGCGGAGCGAAAAGTACACTTGTTTTGTTTTCTTGTGTGTAGGATTTCTTTAAGATTTAGTTTGAAGGTTTCCCTTTATAGCTAGCTGTTTATACGTTTTGCGATATGGGCTGTTCACACTTGTTGGAGGCACTGGTTTGGTTTCTTTGGTTTTGGTTGGACTTGGGATTAAGGTTTTGTTTACACCATAGCTACCGCTGCATGTAAGTTCTTGTACCTAAACAATGAATACATGATGATAAAAAAAAAAAAAAAAAAAAAAGGACCTCTGGTACAGCATGCTCTGCGTCCTCTTCTTCCCCCCCCCCTACATTTTACTTCTGCTCTCAACACCATCTGCATCTGGTGAATAAGCCCCTTACACTTTCACGATCCTCCTAACCTATACCCCGGGATTATCTCTCCTTGATGGGCCATGGACTCCTCTGCTCACCCTCGTTGCGGTACACCTGTCTCCAACCAGAGTCCTGCCTCTCATCCTCCCTCGAGGCCATCTTCAGTTGCACCGATTCTCTCTATCCACGAGCACTTAGCCAGGCTTATCCCTTCTGCGAGAGCACTGCTAGACTGGCCCCCCGAAAGCTTACCCCCAATCTCCAGTTAGGAGGTGCTAGAACTCTCTACCAGAGAGTGCTACCTGCTTCCCTTAGTCTCCTCTCTTGTGCACGGCATGTCCGCCCTCTCCCGAACAGTCGATCAGCTTAATACGATAATTCACGACCGATCCTCCCAGATTGCCAATACACTCCCTTACAATGACACCGCGGTCAATGCCACCAACATTTCGGCAAACTCCGTGGCCTCCCTCCAAGCATCCATCAGGGATCTGTCCACTAGGATGGTGGCAAACCCTTCTCCTCCACCCCAACCGCCTGTGCTGGCCCCCACTGCCCTGCTCCATCGGCCTTCCTGAAAGGGTAAAGAGCCAGCCACCAACACCTCAGACCCCACTCACCCTGAGGTTCTACCCTTAGGATACCCAGCGTTTTATGACTCCCACCTCCCAAACTATGACACAGCGATAGGCAAGTACTGGGGAAACCCTACTGCCTTTAAGGCCAAATACCTTAGGACATGGGAAGCACAGCAATGGAGGGACAGCAAGTACCCCGACCCGGCTGAATTCCTACCCAGCATCCCCAACCAAGATGACCCCCCACCTGGCATGACCAGACTATCCTACTCTGAGGCTGCGTCCTCAGGGCCCTCATGGGCCAAGAAAAAACAAGGTGGTTCCACCCAGTTAGTCGCACAAGTTACGAAGACAGTCCCGAGACTGGCTAGTCCTCCCACCTCTCGGCCACTACTCGCTGCTGAGAGAAGGTTCTTTGTACCTCGATCTCTCGCCACTCACCACCCCCTGAGTACAGAAATAGCGGCTTCCTTCCCAGACACCACGGTAACTGTCCTTAAAGAGGCCAATTGTCCCCTCCCAAAAGCCTTTACAGCTAAAGTCAACAATTGCGACACAGTGACTCTCTTTGCCCTTGATCCCCACACTCCAGCCAACACATACACACCATACTATGAAGCCCTCTCCTCCCATCTAAACAAAGCCTACCCTGTGGGCGATAACTCTTACCTCTGCTTCCACCCTGTACCCAACTAGGTGCAGCTAGCGGTTCACTCCCTCCCCATCTCCTTCCTACCTGATGATCAAGAGGCCCTGTTGGGGACCCTGAGGGAAACTATTCTGAATGTCAAGGAAGTACAAATCCTCTCAGCAGGGTTCCTCGTTCAAGATGAGGAGATTCGCCTCTCCAAGGTGAACACCTCATGAATTGTTACTGTCGCGCCCATGGATGAGGACAAGATAGTAGGCAGGACTGTCCTCTACGCCTCACACTGCCGGATCGAAAGAGCCTTCTCTGCCAACAAATTCACTCAATGCAAGAACTGCTGGGGCTATGGCCACCAAGTACCCAGATGCAAAACCGACCACCCGGTCTGTCCAATATGCGCCCTCAGCCAAACAAAGGCGACTCACCGCTACTAAAACCCAACATGCCCCAAAGGTGGCAACCTCAAACCTGTGGCATGCTGCTGCCCCACCTCCATCCCCTTTTGCACCAATTGTTCCTCTGCCCACTTTACTATTGATCAATCGTGCACTAAACGACCAAAACCCTCTCCCCTGCCCTTCTCCGAGTTCCCTTCCCCAGGAGAAGAAATGAATACGCAGGACAATGGAGGAGAGGGTCCTTCCACCAGACCGCCTCTGCCCTAGAGCCTTGCTCCTTCCGTGGACTTGAGAGATGGTCTTGCCACCAGAGCCCCCCCCAGCCTCCCTTTCTCGACCCCCTTCAGAAGACATGGAAGTGTCTTTCCCATCCCCAGCACCCTATCGTGCCCCCAAGGAACTGACCCCTCCCGTACCCAGGAAGATGTCACCCCCACCCCAGTTCCCAAACCACCAGCGCGTTCGTCCCATTAATGCGTGACAACCGCTGTACTCCTCCTCCTTTCCCAGTTTCTACTACTTCTCCGCAAACCACTAGCTCTTTTTCCCTCATTCAACACAACTGCATGGGTAGCTGGAATGTGTTTTTCTCACTCTTTCATGCTTTAGTTGCTTTGCCCTCCCCTCCTGTGCTTGTTGCCCTTCAGGATCCTCCATTTTTTCGTGAAAAACTCCCACAGTTCACTGTCTTCAAGTCCCTTTACCCCCTGACGGCGCTCAGGGGGAAGCCATGAGTGGTGGTGTTTGCACTTCGTGCCTTTTTTGATATTGTTTCTTTAGTTCCTGTGTTTTTCGACAACCCTGCCCTTATGGCAGTGGATGTCTATACCCCATCAGGCTGGTTTGACTACTGCCACAAGAAATTTCGTTTGGTCAACCTTTACTCCCTTTGGACGACTTCTTTACTTTACCACTCTGTTTCCCCACAGGAAGCTTACCTTGATCTCACTTTCCCCACCCTCGTGGTGGGTAATTTCAATATACACCACCAACAATGGGATCCCGACCAGCCTCTTAGGAAAAAGGGAGATCCGAACAGCCACTGCATATGCAGAAATGTCGCAAGAAAGATGTTTCTCCCTCTTGACTACTCCCGGAGTGTTTACTCAATTCTCACTAGGCCAAGACCATGCGCTGTCTGTGCTTGACTTGGCCTTCACCAACCAGCATCTCGCGCCCTTTATGGAAACATGGGATGTGTCTCTCTAGTCTACTAGGTCGGATCACATCCCGATATCTATAACACAGACGTCTCCACTTCTCTCCCCCTCCCAGCTCACGCAGCACTGGAAGGCTACCAACTGGATCAAGATCATGGAGGACCTCAGCTTCCTCACAGTTACGTCACCTCCACCCATCCCAACTCAGAAGTCACTTAGCACATGGCTCAACATCCACCTTGGCAGGATACGGTTAGTCCTCGCCAGACATACGCCAATCAAAAATCCCTCTACCTT